>NC_143024.1:7927500-8085000 GCF_057628025.1 Oncorhynchus mykiss
ACAATCTCTCTCTTCTCTTGTACACACACACACACACGCACACACACACACACACACACACACACACACACACACACACACACACACACACACATTCCTATCTTCTTGTTTAAACATCCCTTTGCCTTCTCTATCAATCAGCCTCCTGTTGATGTCCTGCTTCTCAGAACAGTGGCTCTATAAACCCTGCTTTAACAGGACACAGTGGCTCTATAAACCCTCCATTAACAGGACACAGTGTCTCTATAAACCCTGCTTCAACAGGACACAGTGGCTCTATAAACCCTGCTTCAAAAGGACACAGTGGCTCTATAAACCCTGCTTTATCAGGACAGTGGCTCTATAAACCCTGCTTTATCAGGACAGTGGCTCTATAAACCCTGCTTTATCAGGACAGTGGCTCTATAAACCCTGCTTCAACAGGACACAGTGGCTCTATAAACCCTGCTTTATCAGGACAGTGGCTCTATAAACCCTGCTTTATCAGGACACAGTGGCTCTATAAACCCTGCTTCCCAGAACAGTGGCTCTATAAACCCTGCTTTAACAGAACAGTGGCTCTATAAACCCTGCTTCCCAGAACAGTGGCTCTATAAACCCTGCTTTAACAGAACAGTGGCTCTATAAACCCTGCTTCAACAGAACAGTGGCTCTATAAACCCTGCTTCAACGGAACAGTGGCTCTATAAACCCTGCTTTAACAGGACACAGTGACTCTATAAACCCTGCTTCAACAGAACAGTGCTTCTATAAACCCTGCTTTAACAGAACAGTGGCTCTATAAACCCTGCTTTAACAGGACACAGTGGCTCTATAAACCCTGCTTTAACAGAACACAGTGGCGCTATAAACCCTGCTTCAACAGGACACAGTGGCTCTATAAACCCTGCTTCAACAGAACAGTGGCTCTATATACCCTGCTTTAACAGAACAGTGGCTCTATAAACCCTGCTTTAACAGGACATAGTGGCTCCTCTATAAACCCTGCTATAACAGGACACAGTGGCTCTATATACTCTGCTTTATCAGGACACAGTGGCTCTATAAACCCTGCTTCAACATGACACAGTGGCTCTATAAACCCTGCTTTATCAGGACACAGTGGCTCTATAAACCCTGCTATAACAGGACACAGTGGCTCTATAAACCCTGCTTTATCAGAACAGTGGCTCTATAAACCCTGCTTTAACAGGACACGGTATGTAATGTTCACACAACGTTTACGGGGGACGTAATGTTCACACAACGTTTACACGGTATGTAATGTTCACACAACGTTTACACGGTATGTAATGTTCACACAACGTTTACACGGTATGTAATGTTCACACAACGTTTACGGGGGACGTAATGTTCACACAACGTTTACACGGTATGTAATGTTCACACAACGTTTACACGGTATGTAATGTTCACACAACGTTTACACGGTATGTAATGTTCACACAACGTTTACACGGTATGTAATGTTCACACAACGTTTACGGGGGACGTAATGTTCACACAACGTTTACACGGTATGTAATGTTCACACAACGTTTACACGGTATGTAATGTTCACACAACGTTTACGGGGGACGTAATGTTCACACAACGTTTACGGGGGACGTAATGTTCACACAACGTTTACGGGGGACGTAATGTTCACACAATGTTTACGGGGGATGTAATGTTCACACAATGTTTACGGGGGATGTAATGTTCACACAATGTTTACGGGGGATGTAATGTTCACACAACGTTTACACGGTATGTAATGTTCACACAACGTTTACACGGTACGTAACGTTCACACAATGTTTACGGGGGATGTAATGTTCACACAACGTTTACACGGTACGTAATGTTTACACAACGTTTACACAATATGACTTGCTTCCATTCAGCCACAAGAGCAGGGCAATAGGCTAGTTTACACGCACTCACGCACGCACGCACACCCCACTACTTCCTAAATAGGGATTTAACACTCAACAACTGTGTGCTTTGTGGCAACAGTTTGGGGAAGCCCCTTTCCTGTTTCAGCATGACAATGTCCACGTGAACAAAGTGAGGTCCATAGAGAAATGGTTTGTCGAGATCAGTGTGGAAGAACTTGACTAGCCTGCACAGAGCCCTGACCTCAACCCCATCAAACTCCTTTGGGGTGAATTCGAACGCCGACTGCGAGCCAGGCCTAATCGCCCAACATCACTAATGCTGTTGTGGCTGAATGGAAGCAAGTCCCCGCAGCAATGTTCCAACATCTAGTGGAAAACCTTCCCAGGAGAGTGGAGGCTGTTATAGCAGCAATGTTCCAACATCTAGTGGAAAACCTTCACAGGAGAGTGGAGGCTGTTATAGCAGCGAAGGGGGGGGGGGGGGGGGGGGGGGGGGAGATGTTGGACGAGCAGGTGTCCACATACTGCATGTAGTGTGGATTGTTACCTGCTAACCTGACGACATGTTTCTACAAACCTACAGAGGATTACAACTGGAATCAATTATATAAAAGTCACATAGGATGAATCCCAAATGGCACCCTATTCCCTATGTACTGCCTTACTTACCTCGTGTCAACAGTAGTGCACTATATAGGGAACAGGGTGCCATTTGGGAAACAAGCCTTCGTCTCATTACTACAGCCCCCAGTCTGAATCAATTGCTTGTGGAAACTGTATCGTAATTCAATTAGGTTGTTCTGCTATGATGACAGAAAATCCATGTAGCCAGTCACAGTGATGGTAGATATTCAGCCTTCTAGGAACTACGGTCGCTTTCTTAAATGTTTACCAGGATTTAGTATACCGGTATTACATCATTCTGATGAGGATTTAGTATTCCGGTATTACACCATTCTGATGAGGATTTAGTATACCAGTATGGAATCATTCTGATGAGGATTTAGTATACATTCTGATGAGGATTTAGTATACCGGTATTACATCATTCTGATGAGGATTTAGTTTACCGGTATGACATCATTCTGATGAGGATTTAGTATTCCGGTATTACATCATTCTGATGAGGATTTAGTATACCGGTATGTCATCATTCTGATGAGGATTTAGTATTCCGGTATTACATCATTCTGATGAGGATTTAGTATTCCGGTATTACATCATTCTGATGAGGATTTAGTATACCGGTATTACATCATTCTGATGAGGATTTAGTATACCGGTATTACATAATTCTGATGAGGATTTAGTATACCGGTATTACATCATTCTGATGAGGATTTAGTATACCAGTATGGAATCATTCTGATGAGGATTTAGTATTCCGGTATGACATCATTCTGATGAGGATTTAGTATTCCGGTATTACATCATTCTGATGAGGATTTAGTATACCGGTATTACATCATTCTGATGAGGATTTAGTATACCGGTATTACATAATTCTGATGAGGATTTAGTATACCGGTATTACATCATTCTGATGAGGATTTAGTATTCCGGTATTACATCATTCTGATGAGGATTTAGTATACCAGTATGGAATCATTCTGATGAGGATTTAGTATTCCGGTATGACATCATTCTGATGAGGATTTAGTATACCGGTATTACATCATTCTGATGAGGATTTTATTTGTATATAGTAAACACAAAGTCCACAAGGTTCTGCTTTACATTTAAATATATCTATAATATATCTATATCTATTTTGTTGCCAGATTAGAAGCCGTTTTAATGGTCAGAGGAACGTTCAGTAACGATTTAAGTATACCCATAAGTATACCCATATTGCATCATTCTGATGAGGATTTAAGTATACCCATATTGCATAATTCTGATGAGGATTTAGTATACCCATATTGCATAATTCTGATGAGGATTTAAGTATACCCATATTGCATCATTCTGATGAGGATTTAGTATACCCATATTGCATCATTCTGATGAGGATTTAGTATACCCATATTGCATCATTCTGATGAGGATTTTATTTGTATATAGTAAACACAAAGTCCACAAGGTTCTGCTTTACATTTAAATATATCTATTTTGTTGCCAGAATAGAAGCCGTTTTAATGGTCAGAGGAACGTTCAGTAAGAAGGGAGAGAGCTGTGCTGTGTGGACGTTATGGTCTTCTTTGTGGTTCTGGAGCGAGCGAGAGCATTCAGGTGTCAATCTGAATACACATGAATAAAGGCCCCCCCAAAAAAGAGGAGGACGATTGTTAACTCAGTCTGACTGCTTAGTGCTGCTCGCTCTCCTTCTCCCTTAAACCTGTGAATGGAATCAATCAACAAGCCATTATGGAGCCATGGTGAAAATAACTGAAGGAGGGCTGGTACCTCCTATGGTTAACACACACACACACACAGAGACAGACAGACAGACAGACACAGACACACAGGACACACACACACAGAGACAGACAGACAGACAGACACGCACGCAGGACACACAGGACACACACACACAGGACACACACACACACACACACACACACACACACACACACACACACACACACACACACACACACACACACACAGGGCTTGAGTGGCAGAAAACCCTTTGATTTCTCCAGGAAATGATTATAAAAGGAGAAAAAAAAGAAGCTCTTGCCCTTTAACACAAATCCATTTCAGAATCAGCAATAATTATGTGTGTTAGTCAGAGGCTGCAAGCGTCTCTCAAAACTCAATACCTTCACTGGCGGTATTCACATGAATAAACGTGGCGATCGTCATTGTACACGGAACATAACCAGGGACTGTCAAGGTTTTAACCTCCGTGTCTGAGTCGGTCAAGGTTTGAACCTCCGTGTCTGAGTCTGTCAAGGTTTGAACCTCCGTGTCTGAGTCTGTCAAGGTTTGAACCTCCGTGTCTGAGTCTGTCAAGGTTTGAACCTCCGTGTCTGAGTCTGTCAAGGTTTGAACCTCCGTGTATGAGTCTGTCAAGGTTTGAACCTCCGTGTCTGAGTCTGTCAAGGTTTGAACCTCCGTGTCTGAGTCTGTCAAGGTTTGAACCTCCGTGTCTGAGTCTGTCAAGGTTTGAACCTCCGTGTCTGAGTCGGTCAAGGTTTGAACCTCCGTGTCTGAGTCGGTCAAGGTTTGAACCTCCGTGTCTGAGTCTGTCAAGGTTTGAACCTCCGTGTCTGAGTCTGTCAAGGTTTGAACCTCCGTGTCTGAGTCTGTCAAGGTTTGAACCTCCGTGTCTGAGTCTGTCAAGGTTTGAACCTCCGTGTCTGAGTCTGTCAAGGTTTGAACCTCCGTGTCTGAGTCTGTCAAGGTTTGAACCTCCGTGTCTGAGTCTGTCAAGGTTTGAACCTCCGTGTCTGAGTCTGTCAAGGTTTGAACCTCCGTGTCTGAGTCTGTCAAGGTTTGAACCGCCGTGTCTGAGTCTGTCAAGGTTTGAACCTCCGTGTCTGAGTCTGTCAAGGTTTGAACCTCCGTGTCTGAGTCTGCGCAAGACAAAATATCTTTCAATACTGTGGGACGGCCCTCGAGCCGAACACAACACGTCCCTGTCTGTATAGGTGTGTTACGACTTCCTGTCTGTATAGGTGTGTTACTACTTCCTGTCTGTATAGGTGTGTTACTACTTCCTGTCTGTATAGGTGTGTTATGGCTTCCTGTTTGTATAGGTGTGTTACTACCTCCTGTCTGTATAGGTGTGTTACTACTTCCTGTCTGTATAGGTGTGTTACTGCTTCCTGTCTGTATAGGTGTGTTACTACTTCCTGTCTGTATAGGTGTGTTACTACTTCCTGTCTGTATAGGTGTGTTACTACTTCCTGTCTGTATAGGTGTGTTACTGCTTCCTGTCTGTATAGGTGTGTTACTGCTTCCTGTCTGTATAGGTGTGTTACTACTTCCTGTCTGTATAGGTGTGTTACTACTTCCTGTCTGTATAGGTGTGTTACTACTTCCTGTCTGACAAAGGATACTTTGTCTGTATACCGGAGATGTGTTACTGCTTCCTCCCCCTCTCCCCAGCTCCTCTCCCTCTCCCCAGCCCCTCTCCCTCTCCCCAGCTCCTCTCCCTCTCTCCACTCACTCTCCCCAGCTCCTCTCCCTCTCCACAGCTCCTCTCCCGCTACTCAGCTCCACTCACTCTCCCCAGCTCCTCTCCCTCTCCCCAGCTCCTCTCCCTCTCCCCAGCTCCTCTCCCTCTCCCCAGCTCCGCTGTCTCTCCACAGCTCCTCTCCCTCTCCCCAGCCCCTCTCCCCAGCTCCGCTCTCTCGCCACGGCTTCTCTCCCTCTCCACGGCTCCTCTCCCTCTCCACGGCTCCTCTCCCTCTCCACGGCTCCTCTCCCTCTCCACGGCTCCTCTCCCTCTCCACGGCACCTCTCCCTCTCCACGGCACCTCTCTCTCTCCACGGCTCCTCTCTCTCTCCACAGCTCCTCTCTCTCTCCACAGCTCCTCTCCCTCTCCCCAGCTCCTCTCTCTCTCCCCAGCTCCTCTCTCTCTCCCCAGCTCCTCTCTCTCTCCCCAGCTCCTCTCCCTCTCCACAGCTCCTCTCCCTCTCCCCAGCTCCTCTCTCTCTCTCCACAGCTCCTCTCTCGCTACACAGCTCCTCTCTCTCTCCACAGCTCCTCTCCCTCTCCACAGCTCCTCTCCCTCTCCCCAGCCCACCTCCGTCTGACACTGATATCTCCTCATATTCTGTCAGAGATCAATACCTCCCAACCACTAGTACTCACACTGTGCATCAATAACCCTCCCATTCTCTCTCTGTCCCTTGCTCTATCCCCTTTCTCTAGCCCTCTTTCCCATTTCCTCTCTCCCTCCCCCTCTTCCCCCCCTGACAAAGTGGCACAGCTCGCCTTGTTCAAGGACTTTGACAGAGTTTGGAGAAATAGGGACACCAACCAGGCTCCTCTGATATAACCACCACCATCCAATGGTAACTATGTTTAGGTCATTAGTCCAGCTGATATAACCACCACCATCCAATAGTTACTATGTACAGGTCATTAGACCAGCTGATATAACCACCACCATCCAATGCTAACTATGTTTAGGTCATTAGACCAGCTGACATAACCACCACCATCCAATAGTAACTATGTTTAGGTCATTAGACCAGCTGATATAACCACCACCATCCAATAGTAACTATGTTTAGGTCATTAGACCAGCTGATATAACCACCACCATCCAATAGTAACTATGTTTAGGTCATTAGACCAGCTGATATAACCACCACCATCCAATAGTTACTATGTACAGGTCATTAGACCAGCTGATATAACCACCAACATCCAATAGTAACTATGTATAGGTCATTAGACCAGCTGATATAACCACCACCATCCAATAGTTACTATGTACAGGTCATTAGACCAGCTGATATAACCACCACCATCCAATAGTAACTATGTACAGGTCATTAGACCAGCTGATATAACCACCACCATCCAATAGTAACTATGTTTAGGTCATTAGACCAGCTGATATAACCACCACCATCCAATAGTTACTATGTACAGGTCATTAGTCCAGCTGATATAACCACCACCATCCAATAGTAACTATGTACAGGTCATTAGACCAGCTGATATAACCACAACCATCCAATAGTAACTATGTTTAGGTCATTAGACCAGCTGATATAACCACCACCATCCAATAGTAACTATGTTTAGGTCATTAGACCAGCTGATATAACCACCACCATCCAATAGTAACTATGTTTAGGTCATTAGACCAGCTGATATAACCACCACCATCCAATAGTAACTATGTACAGGTCATTAGACCAGCTGATATAACCACCACCATCCAATAGTAACTATGTTTAGGTCATTAGACCAGCTGATATAACCACCACCATCCAATAGTAACTATGTTTAGGTCATTAGACCAGCTGATATAACCACCACCATCCAATAGTAACTATGTTTAGGTCATTAGACCAGCTGATATAACCACCACCATCCAATAGTAACTATGTTTAGGTCATTAGACCAGCTGATATAACCACCACCATCCAATAGTAACTATGTTTAGGTCATTAGACCAGCTGATATAACCACCACCATCCAATAGTAACTATGTTTAGGTCATTAGACCAGCTATGTAGGGTGAATATTGTTCAGGGTGCCTCTGTGTCTCGGTACCAGCTGAGTCAGAATACAACAGTACAGGTCATTAGACCAGCTGATATAACCACAACCATCCAATAGTAACTATGTACAGGTCATTAGACCAGCTGATATAACCACAACCATCCAATAGTAACTATGTACAGGTCATTAGTCCAGCTGATATAACCACCACCATCCAATAGTAACTATGTACAGGTCATTAGACCAGCTGATATAACCACCACCATCCAATAGTAACTATGTTTAGGTCATTAGACCAGCTGATATAACCACCACCATCCAATAGTAACTATGTTTAGGTCATTAGACCAGCTGATATAACCACCACCATCCAATAGTAACTATGTATAGGTCATTAGACCAGCTGATATAACCACAACCATCCAATAGTTACTATGTTTAGGTCATTAGACCAGCTGATATAACCACCACCATCCAATAGTAACTATGTTTAGGTCATTAGTCCAGCTGATATAACCACCACCATACCAATAGTTACTATGTACAGGTCATTAGTCCAGCTGATATAACCACAACCATCCAATAGTTACTATGCACAGGTCATTAGTCCAGCTGATATAACCACAACCATCCAATAGTAACTATGTAACTTTAGGTAACTTTAGTAACTTTAGGTCATTAGACCAGCTCTGTAGGGTGAATATTGTTCAGGGTGCCTCTGTGTCTCGGTACCAGCTGAGTCAGAATACAACAGTACAGGTCTAAGAGCTGACAAAGATGTTTTGGGGCGGCTAAGGACAGAACCACACAATTTAGTTTCAAACAAACAATGAACCGCATAGGACTAAGAAAAGACTAATAAAAGTTACGAATAAATGAAAAATGTATGGGTGTGTGAGTATGTTTGAGTGTATTGGGTGTGTGTGTGTGTGTATGAGTATGGGTGTGTGTGAGTGTGTGTATGGGTGTGTGTGTGTGAGTATGGGTGTGTGTGAGTGTGTGTATGGGTGTGTGTGTGTGAGTATGGGTGTGTGTGAGTGTGTGTATGGGTGTGTGTGAGTATGGGTGTGTGTGAGTATGGGTGTGTGTGAGTATGGGTGTGTGTGAGTGTGTGTATGGGTGTGTGTGTGAATGTGTGTGTGTGTGTGTGAGTATGGTTGTGTGTGAGTGTGTGTGTTTGCTAGATCCCCCACATTGAGAACATGTGGGTGTAATAAAGCAGCAAAGTACTATTTTAAAGTTAAACCACACAGACAGACAGACAGACAGACAGACAGACAGACAGACAGACAGACAGACAGACAGACAGACAGACAGAGACAGACAGACAGACAGACTAGTGTACTATATAGAGAATAGACTAGTGTACTATATAGAGAATAGACTAGTGTACTATATAGAGAATAGACTAGTGTACTATATAGAGAATAGACTAGTGGACTATATAGAGAATATACTAGTGAACTATATAGAGAATAGACTAGTGAACTATATAGAGAATAGACTAGTGTACTATATAGAGAATAGACTAGTGTACTATATAGAGAATAGACAAGTGTACTATATAGATAATATACTATATAGAGAATAGACTAGTGTACTATATAGAGAATAAACTAGTGGACTATATAGAGAATAGACTAGTGTACTATATAGAGAATAGACTAGTGTACTATATAGAGAATATACTATATAGAGAATAAACTAGTGGACTATATAGAGAATAGACTAGTGTACTATATAGAGAATAGACTAGTGTACTATATAGAGAATAGACTAGTGTACTATATAGAGAATAGACTAGTGGACTATATAGAGAATAGACTAGTGTACTATATAGAGAATAGACTAGTGTACTATATAGAGAATAGACTAGTGTACTATATAGAGAATAGACTAGTGTACTATATAGAGAATAGACTAGTGTACTATATAGAGAATAGACTAGTGAACTATATAGAGAATAGACTAGTGAACTATATAGAGAATAGACTAGTGTACTATATAGAGAATAGACTAGTGTACTATATAGAGAATAGACAAGTGTACTATATAGATAATATACTATATAGAGAATAGACTAGTGTACTATATAGAGAATAAACTAGTGGACTATATAGAGAATAGACTAGTGTACTATATAGATAATAGACTAGTGTACTATATAGAGAATATACTATATAGAGAATAGACTAGTGTACTATATAGAGAATAGACTAGTGGACTATATAGAGAATATACTAGTGGACTATATAGAGAATATACTAGTGTACTATATAGATAATAGACTAGTATACTATATAGAGAATATACTAGTGTATTATATAGAGAATAGACTAGTGTACTATATAGAGAATATACTATATAGAGAATAGACTAGTGTACTATATAGAGAATAGACTAGTGTACTATATAGAGAATAAACTAGTGGACTATATAGAGAATAGACTAGTGTACTATATAGAGAATAGACTAGTGTACTATATAGAGAATATACTAGTGGACTATATAGAGAATATACTAGTGTACTATATAGATAATAGACTAGTATACTATATAGAGAATATACTAGTGTACTATATAGAGAATATACTAGTGTACTATATAGAGAATATACTAGTGTACTATATAGAGAATAGACTAGTGTACTATATAGAGAATAGACTAGTGTACTATATAGAGAATAGACTAGTGGACTATATAGAGAATAGACTAGTGTACTATATAGAGAATAGACTAGTGTACTATATAGAGAATAGATTAGTGTACTATATAGAGAATAGACGAGTGTACTATATAGAGAATAGACTAGTGAACTATATAGAGAATAGACTAGTGAACTATATAGAGAATAGACTAGTGTACTATATAGAGAATAGACTAGTGTACTATATAGAGAATAGACAAGTGTACTATATAGAGAATATACTATATAGAGAATAGACTAGTGTACTATATAGAGAATAGACTAGTGTACTATATAGAGAATAAACTAGTGGACTATATAGAGAATAGACTAGTGTACTATATAGATAATAGACTAGTGTACTATATAGAGAATATACTATATAGAGAATAGACTAGTGTACTATATAGAGAATAGACTAGTGTACTATATAGAGAATAGACTAGTGTACTATATAGAGAATAGACTAGTGTACTATATAGAGAATATACTATATAGAGAATAGACTAGTGTACTATATAGAGAATAGACTAGTGTACTATATAGAGAATAAACTAGTGGACTATATAGAGAATAGACTAGTGTACTATATAGAGAATAGACTAGTGTACTATATAGAGAATATACTAGTGGACAATATAGAGAATATACTAGTGTACTATATAGATAATAGACTAGTATACTATATAGAGAATATACTAGTGTACTATATAGAGAATATACTAGTGTACTATATAGAGAATATACTAGTGTACTATATAGAGAATAGACTAGTGGACTATATAGAGAATAGACTAGTGGACTATATAGAGAATAGACTAGTGGACTATATAGAGAATAGACTAGTGGACTATATAAAGAATAGACAATATAGAGAATAGACTAGTGGACTATATAGATAATAGACTAGTATACTATATAGAGAATATACTAGTGAACTATATAGAGAATAGACTAGTGTACTATATAGAGAATAGACTAGTGTACTACATAGAGAATAGACAATATAGAGAATAGACTAGTGGACTATATAGAGAATAGACTATATTGAGAATAGACTATATAGAGAATATACTAGTGTACTATATAGAGAATAGACTATATAGAGAATAGACTAGTGTACTATATAGAGAATAGACTATATAGAGAATAGACTATATAGAGAATAGACTATATAGGGAATAGACTATATTGAGAATAGACTATATAGAGAATATACTAGTGAACTATACAGAGAATAGACTATATAGAGAATAGACTATATAGAGAATAGACTAGTGTACTATATAGAGAATAGACTATATAGAGAATAGACTAGTGTACTATATAGAGAATAGACTAGTATATTATATAGAGAATATAAAATTAAATATCCCAGAAACACCTGCAGGATTTTCATCTGTAATCTGTCCCGTCATTACATCTGATTTCACACAGAGACACAGGAAATAACCAGCATTTATTGAGCCCTCAATCACCACAGCAGCCTGCAGGGCCTAGTCTCCATCCATCTAGCCAACCCAGCACCTAGCCACCCACCGCCAGGGTTTATCGCTATGGTAACACGTCCCTAATAAACTAACATAGAGAGGCATAACAATAAAACCCTACTTAACAATTCACAGCTGTCTTTTAAATATCCTTTCTCTGACTGACTAACTATAACAAAGCAGTGTTGCCACAGTCCACCAGTTACCCACAATCCACCAGTCACCCACAATCCACCAGTCACCCACAATCCACCAGTTACCCACAGTCCACCAGTCGCCCACAGTCCACCAGTCACCCACAGTCCACCAGTCACCCACAGTCCACCAGTTACCCACAATCCACCAGTCACCCACAATCCACCAGTCACCCACAATCCACCAGTCACCCACAGTCCACCAGTCACCCACAGTCCACCAGTCACCCACAGTCCACCAGTTACCCACAATCCACCAGTTACCCACAGCCCACCAGTTACCCACAGCCCACCAGTTACCCACAATCCACCAGTTACCCACAATCCACCAGTTACCCACAATCCACCAGTTACCCACAGCCCACCAGTTACCCACAATCCACCAGTTACCCACAATCCACCAGTTACCCACAGCCCACCAGTTACCCACAATCCACCAGTCACCCACAGTCCACCAGTCACCCACAGTCCACCAGTCACCCACAGTCCACCAGTCACCCACAGTCCACCAGTCACCCACAGTCCACCAGTCACCCACAGTCAACCAGTCACCCACAGTCAACCAATCACCCACAGTCCACCAGTCACCCACAGTCCACCAGTCACCCACAGTCCACCAGTCACCCACAGTCAACCAGTCACCCACAGTCCACCAGTCACCCACAGTCGACCAGTCGCCCACAGTCCACCAGTCGCCCACAGTCCACCAGTCGCCCACAGTCCACCAGTCGCCCACAGTCCACCAGTCGCCCACAGTCCACCAGTCACCCACAGTCCACCAGTCGCCCACAGTCACCCACAGTCAACCAGTCACCCACAGTCCACCAGTCACCCACAGTCGACCAGTCACCCACAGTCGACCAGTCGCCCACAGTCGACCAGTCGCCCACAGTCCACCAGTCACCCACAGTCCACCAGTCGCCCACAGTCCACCAGTCACCCACAGTCCACCAGTCGCCCACAGTCACCCACAGTCCACCATTCACCCACAGCCCACCACATCCGTCCACAGCCCACCAGTCGCCCACTACAGCCCACCACATTCACCCACATCCGTCCACAGCCAACCACAGCCCAGCTAATATAATTACCAAACTACTACTAGGGCTGCTGCTAGGACTTCAAACTGGCTAGAGAACAATTATTATTATCCCTGTTTAGGCCCCACCCCCTCACACAAACACACAAATCCACCCAAGACTTCTTCTCCTCGTCACCATGTGATAATTGGAGCCAGATCACAGGGAGGAAACACTGAGGGAATACGGATTTGGGAAAATCGTTTAAAAAAAACAAAACTATTATTTTTCTCCCACTTGTGAGTTGAGGCCATCGCTGAACATATTAATGAAGGAGATAAATGAGGCAAATGATTGGTCCCCGGTGCCAAACAGGCTTCATGATGATGATACCGACAGCAGTAGCCTGCTGCCTGGCCACCCTGATCTCCCTCTGGTACATCTGAGGACACGTTCACTCACACACACACACACACACACACAGACACACACACACACACTTTCAAGACAACAAATTCCGACTAAAACTCTAATTGAGCCTCTGATACATCTAAAGGTCTGACCATAATAATAAAACACCCAACTGAATTTAAAGCCACATCCTGAAAGACTTAACCAATACACCAACCAACCAATCAACTAACCGCCTGCCTGAGCACCACCACACTATGAGACTTTAATACAGGCCTCTCTAAAGGTCTGACCATAATAATAAAATACCCAACTGAATTTAAAGTCACATCCTGAAAGACTTAACCAATACACCAACCAACCAATCAACTAACCGCCTGCCTGAGCACCACCACACTATGAGACTTTAATACAGGCGCTCTCTAAAGGACGGTGGAACAGGCATTAAAATCAGCACATATGCTCCCTAATGCTTCATGTTATTAGGACAAGGACAACGTTACGAACCACGACTCTTGTTCTAGGGGTTTTAGGACCCTGACTGGTTCTTCTACAGGACCAACATTTAACCAACTAATCCCGAACCCCCTTTTTCAAAGGACTGGCCTCGAAAATAACCTCCTCAACTGAACCTAAAACCTACAGTCTGGGAGGAGATCCAGCCACTCATTGATCATTTAAACGAGTTCAATATATACTGTACCTTGAAGACTGTCTTATTGTAGTTTTAGTATATTGTAGTAAACCGTTTAGGCTTCCCCCAATAGATGACCAGCGGGTGATTGGATTGTCGGACATATAAAGACCGTAAAAATCACCGTGAAATCATCTCAACGGGATCTTCATTTAGGGGATCTGTTCACAAATATTCAAACGCAAAAACATAGAGGGGCGTGATGTGATGAAGGTTTGAAACGATCATGTTTTTTGTCAAATACTGTTTGGGCTTTACGGCCGGCCAATTTGCAGAGTACAAATGATTTTTGTATGTTTTTTTGGGGGCCCGTGTCCTGAATCCAGTTGGGGAACCGCCGGTTTAAGCTGTCGCCGTTCTTGTCACTGGAAGACTTAGTAACCAAATGTAGCTTCAAATCGTCATGTTTCAGAAGTAATGTTGCTTCAATGGGATTTTAATCTCTTTAAAAGTCTAAATAGACAATCGAACGATATTAGCATGTCAAAACATCAGGTCAACTCTTTCATTTCAAACGTCATAGTATGTGGTATAGTTCCTTCCCAGTCCCAAACGACCTGGTATGTAAGATTGTCTGGATAGACAGAAGAAGTGTAAAATCTCCTGCATATTTACCACATCATATATCCCATTCATAACAGAGAAAACACCATGAGGTCTTCACATCAACCATCCTCCAAACCTGCACACAATTCACCGTTACTGCCAGAAAACAAATCCACACACCCAGCATCTGTTGAATCTCTTTATTCATATCACACATCTCCGGCTGCCCGTAGAAGTTGTTGTTGTCCCCCCCCCCCCTCCTCCAACACCGCATTTCTCCAAATGAGTGATCTGATTGGAGGGCTGGTCGCCGGGCTAACCTTTACTCTCGGTAACAGCCGTTGGGACAGTCCCCTAGAGAGATACTACCTCTTTCTAATTGGTTTGGTTCATACTACTATACCAGCCTCCTCCTTGTGTGTGTGTGTGTGTGTGTGTGTGTGTGTGTGTGTGTGTGTGTGTATGTGTGTGTGTGTGTTAGTGTGTGTGTGTATGTGTTAGTGTGTGTGTATGTGTGTTAGTGTGTGTGTATGCGTGTGTGTGTTAGTGTGTGTGTATGCGTGTGTGTGTGTGTGTGTGTGTGTGTGTGTGTGTGTGTGTGTGTGTGTGTATGTGTTAGTGTGTGTGTGTGTGTGTTAGTGTGTGTGTGTGTGTGTGTTAGTGTGTGTGTGTGTGTTAGTGTGTGTGTGTGTGTGTGTGTGTGTGTGTGTGTGTGTGTATGTGTGTTAGTGTGTGTGTATGCGTGTGTGTGTTAGTGTGTGTGTATGCGTGTGTGTGTGTGTGTGTGTGTGTGTGTGTGTGTGTGTGTGTGTGTGTGTGTGTGTGTGTGTGTGTGTGTGTGTATGCGTGTGTGTGTGTGTGTGTGTGTGTGTGTGTGTTAGTGTGTGTGTGTGTGTGTGTTAGTGTATGCGTGTGTGTGTGTTAGTGTGTGTGTGTGTGTGTTAGTGTGTGTGTGTGTGTGTGTTAGTGTGTGTGTGTGTGTGTGTGTGTGTGTGTGTGTGTATGCGTGTGTGTGTGTTAGTGTGTGTGTGTGTGTGTTAGTGTGTGTGTGTGTGTGTGTTAGTGTGTGTGTGTGTGTTAGTGTGTGTGTGTGTGTGTGTGTGTGTGTGTGTGTGTGTGTATGTGTTAGTGTGTGTGTATGTGTGTTAGTGTGTGTGTATGCGTGTGTGTGTTAGTGTGTGTGTATGCGTGTGTGTGTGTGTGTGTGTGTGTGTGTGTGTGTGTGTGTGTGTGTGTGTGTGTGTGTGTGTGTGTGTATGCGTGTGTGTGTGTGTGTGTGTGTGTGTGTGTGTTAGTGTGTGTGTGTGTGTGTGTTAGTGTGTGTGTGTGTGTGTGTGTGTGTGTGTGTGTATGCGTGTGTGTGTTAGTGTGTGTGTGTGTGTGTGTTAGTGTGTGTGTGTGTGTGTGTGTGTGTGTGTGTGTATGCGTGTGTGTGTGTTAGTGTGTGTGTATGTGTGTTAGTGTGTGTGTATGCGTGTGTGTGTTAGTGTGTGTGTATGCGTGTGTGTGTGTGTGTGTGTGTGTGTGTGTGTGTGTGTGTGTGTGTGTGTGTGTGTATGTGTGTGTGTTAGTGTGTGTGTATGCGTGTGTGTGTTAGTGTGTGTGTGTGTGTGTGTATGTGTGTTAGTGTGTGTATGTGTGTGTGTGAGTTAGTGTATCTTCCCTCCTGCTCAGTTTCATTTCCATCCCACAGTGTTAATGTATGTAGAGAGTAAATCTCACACCCTGAGTTCGGGAAGGAGAGAAGAAACAGGTGTCTGATTAAATCCAGATTGTCGACACACAACAGAAAATATTTACACCCCTTGATTTAATCCACATTAAGTTGTGTTACAGCCCCAATTGAAACTGGATTAAAATGAAGGTTGTTGTCGTCACTGACCTACACACAATACCCCAATCATGTCAAAGTGGAATTACGTTTTTTTTTGTTGAAATTTTACAAATGAATTTAAAAAATAAATGGCTGTCTCTAGTTAATAAGTATTCAATCCATTTGTTAAATAAGTTCAGGAGTAAAAATGTGATTAACAATTCACATAAATTGCATGGACTCACTCTGTGTGCAATAATAGTGTTTAAAACATGATTTTTTTTTTTTAATGACATACAATTTCCCTCAGTCGAGGAAGTGAATTTAAACACAGATTCAACCACAAAGACCAGGGAGGTTTTCCAACGCCTCGCAAAGAAGGGCACCGATTGGTAGATGGGTAAAAAGATAAAGGCAGACATTGAATATCCCTTTGAGAATGGTGAAGTTAAGAATTACACTTTGGATGGGGTATCAACACACTATATAAAGATACAGGCGTCCTTCCTAACTCAGTTGCCGGAGAGCAAGGAAACCGCTCAGGGATTTCACCATGAAGGCAATGGTTATTTTCAAAACAGGTACAGAGTTTAATGGCTGTGATAGGAGAAAACGGAGGATGGATCAACAACATTGTCGTTACTCCACAACACTAACCTAATTGACAGAGTGAAAAGAAGGAAGTCTGTACAGAATAAATATATTCCAAAATATGCATCCTGTTTGCAGCAAGGCACTAATGTGGCTATGTGGCAAAGCAATTCACTTTTTTCTCCTGAATACAAAGTGTTTTGTTTTGGGGGAATATCCAATACAACACATTATTGAGTACAACTCATATTTCCAAGCATAGTGGTGGCTGCATCATGTTATGTGTATGCTTGTTATCATTCAGGACTGGGGAGTTTATCAGGATAAAAAATAAACTGGCTGAAGCTGGCAAAAATCCTAGAGGAAAATCTGGTTCAGTCTGCTTTCCATCAGACACAGGGAGATGAATTCACCTTTCAGCAGGACAATAACCTACAAAACAAGACCAATTCTACACTGGAGTTGCTTACCAAGAAGACAGTGAATGTTCCTGAGTGGCCAAGTTACAGTTTTGACTTAAATCAACTTTAAAATCTATGGCAAGACTTAAAAATGGTTTCCGAGCAATGATCAACAACCAATTTGAGCTTAAATCATTTTTGAAAAGAATAATGGACAAATATTGTACAATCCAGGAGTGCAAAGACCTTAAAGACTCTTAGCTGTATTCTCTGTCAAATGTGATTCTGACACGTGTTGACTCCAGGGTGGGAATACTTATGTAAATTAGGTATTTCTGTATTTCATTTTCAATACATGTACTAACATTTCTAAAAACATGTTTTATACTTTTTAAATGATGGGGTATTGTGTGTAGATAGGTGAAAAAAATTATATATTTTGAATTCAGGCTGTAAAACAACAAAATGTGGAATAAATCAAGGAGTCTGAGCACATGGTGAAGGCCCTCTATGATCACAACGCCTATAAGCCCTAAAACAAGGCAGTCTCTAAAACAAGGCAGTCTCTAAAACAAGGCAGTCTCTAAAACAAGGCAGTCTCTAAAACAAGGCAGTCTCTAAAACAAGGCAGTCTCTAAAACCAAAACTCCCCAGCTCCCTTGGTAACCCTTGAGGCAGTCTCTAAAACCATGCCGGTCTCCCTTAGTAACCCTTGGGGAAGTCTCTAAAACCATGCCGGTCTCCCTTGGTAACCCTTGGGGCAGTCTCTAAAACCATGCCGGTCTCCCTTAGTAACCCTTGGGGCAGTCTCTAAAACCATGCCGGTCTCCCTTAGTAACCCTTGGGGAAGTCTCTAAAACCATGCCGGTCTCCCTTGGTAACCCTTGGGGCAGTCTCTAAAACCATGCCGGTCTCCCTTGGTAACCCTTGGGGCAGTCTCTAAAACCATGCCGGTCTCCCTTGGTAACCCTTGGGAAAGTCTCTAAAACCATGTTGGTCTCCCTTGGTAACCCTTGGGGCAGTCTCTAAAACCATGCCGGTCTCCCTTAGTAACCCTTGGGGAAGTCTCTAAAACCATGCCGGTCTCCCTTAGTAACCCTTGGGGCAGTCTCTAAAACCATGCCGGTCTCCCTTGGTAACCCTTGGAGCAGTCTCTAAAACCATGCCGGTCTCCCTTGGTAACCCTTGGAGCTCAAGTCCCTCTGTTATTTCAGAACTGTAATTTGGCACCAAAAAAGAGAGAAGAAATGATGTCTTTTTTCTCTCCTCCACAACAACTGCAGCAATCATGGCAGTGGTTTAGAGGTGACAGGGTGACATGCTGGGCTATTATAAACACTGAGGATGGACCCCCTCATAGAGGAGGGGAACGGGAGGGAGGGGAAGAGAGCGAGGGGGGGAGGGGTAGGAGAGAGAGAGAGAGAGAGAGGAGGGGTTAGGAGAGAGAGAGGGGGGAGGGCAAGAGAGAGAGAGGAGAGAGGAGAGAGAGAGGAGGGAGGGGGGGTAGGAGAGAGAGAGAGGGTAGGAGAGAGTGAGATAGAGAGAGAGGGGGGGTAGGAGAGAGAGAGGGGGGAGGGCAAGAGAGAGAGAGGCGGGGAGGGGGGTAGGAGAGAGAGGGGGGAGAGACAGAGAGGGGGGGTAGGAGAGAGTGAGATAGAGAGAGAGAGGAAGGAGGGGGATATGATAGGGAGAGATAAGAGAGAGGGAGGGAGAGAGAGATAGAGTGAGGGAGAAAGGGGGATAGGAGAGGGAGGGAGAGAGAGAGAGATAGGGGATAGGAGAGGGAGAGAGGAGGATAGGAGAGAGCGAGAGGGCGGGAGAGACAGAGGTGGATTGGAGAGGGAGGGAGAGAGAGGGAGGGGTAGGGAGGGGGAGAGAGAACGCGAGAGAGAGAGAGAGAGAGAGAGAGAGAGAGAGAGAGAGAGAGAGAGAGTGACCGTATGGGGTCAGTGTAGCTGAAGAAAGATGATCGACTGTGCTGCAAACTGTGCTGTGTTCCATGCGCTTGGAGACACTGACCAATAGCAGCTCTGAATGAGGCGGCCAAACCCACGCCAGCTTCCCCAAATGGAAATCTAGTCACTTCCTTTGACCAGTCCCCATAGGGAATAGAGGGCTGTTTGGGATGCTAACCACGGCTCCATGGTGAAAGAGCCCCAATGCACCCTGGGATATGTAAGGCAGATGATCAGCCAAATTTATAGAGCCTTCCTGCCACCACAGTCACCCTGAAAACAGCCATATTTATAGAGCCTTCCTGCCACCACAGTCACCCTGAAAACAGCCATATTTATAGAGCCTTCCTGCCACCACAGTCACCCTGAAGACAGCCATATTTATAGAGCCTTCCTGCCACCACAGTCACCCTGAAAACAGCCATATTTATAGAGCCTTCCTGCCACCACAGTCACCCTGAAAACAGCCATATTTATAGAGCCTTCCTGCCACCACAGTCACCCTGAAAACAGCCATATTTATAGAGCCTTCCTGCCACCACAGTCACCCTGAAAACAGCCATATTTATAGAGCCTTCCTGCCACCACAGTCACCCTGAAAACAGCCATATTTATAGAGCCTTCCTGCCACCACAGTCACCCCGAAGACTCCAGGCCTAAACCAGAGTCTATAGGGAATACAGCAGGGGGGGGGGGGGGTCATTTAGACAGCCCAGGCCTGATTAGCCACCAAGTTGACTCCTCACTGATGACAATGACTTACATCGGTTGTCCATGGAAACAGTATGAGTGTCTGCCTGCCTGCCAGCCTGCCTGCCTGCCTGCCTGCATGCCTGTCTGTCTGTATGCCAGCCTGCCTGTGTCTGTCTGTCTGTCTGTCTGTCTGTCTTCCTGCCTGCCTGTCTGTCTGTCTGTCTGTATACCTGTCTGTCTGTCTGTATACCTCTCTGCCTGTCTGTCTGTCTGTCTGTCTGTCTGTCTGTCTGTCTGTCTGTCTGTCTGTCTGTCTGTCTGTCTGCCTGTCTGCCTGTCTGTCTGCCTGTCTGTCTGCCTGTCTGTCTGTCTGTTTCTCAGTTCTTGATTTCTTCGTCGTGTCTTGTTTTAATTGAGTCAGGATTATATTTTGTAATGTTTTCTATTTAAAACATTTCTGTACAGTGTGTTGAGACTTGGTGAAATACACGTTAAATAAATAGTGATTAGATATGTATCTACGTCTACGTTATGAAGTCCTGACTTCAGCTGCCAGGTTTCAACATAATCAACATAATGACAGAAGAGGTGTTGTTGGAGGATCATTTGGCACGGCTGGAGAAATACATATTGAATTTGGGTCAGCTCATAGATCTCTCTTGGCAGCCAGCCTGCCAGCCAGCCAGCCAGGCAGCCAGCCAGCTAGCCAGCCAGCCAGCCAGCCAGCCAGGCAGCCAGCCAGCCAGCTAGCCAGCCAGACACTACAGAAATGGGTCATTACATATCTACAGCTGGACCAAAACACTGTAACTCTTCCTAAACATATTATATTATAGTACAGTACACACTATTCTAACCTCTTCCTACCCATACAGTACTACTATATTATAGTAATATTATAGTACAGTACACACTATTCTAACCTCTTCCTACCCATACAGTACTACTATATTATAGTAATATTATAGTACAGTACACACTATTCTAACCTCTTCCTACCCATACAGTACTACTATATTATAGTAATATTATAGTACAGTACACACTATTCTAACCTCTTCCTACACATACAGTACTACTATATTATAGTAATATTATAGTACAGTACACACTATTCTAACCTCTTCCTACCCATACAGTACTACTATATTATAGTAATATTATAGTACAGTACACACTATTCTAACCTCTTCCTACCCATACAGTACTACTATATTATAGTAATATTATAGTACAGTACACACTATTCTAACCTCTTCCTACCCATACAGTACTACAATATTATAGTAATATTATAGTACAGTACACACTATTCTAACCTCTTCCTACACATACAGTACTACTATATTATAGTAATATTATAGTACAGTACACACTATTCTAACCTCTTCCTACCCATACAGTACTACTATATTATAGTAATATTATAGTACAGTACACACTATTCTAACCTCTTCCTACCCATACAGTACTACTATATTATAATACAATATATAGTACAGTACACACTATTCTAACCTCTTCCTACACATACAGTACTACTATATTATAGTAATATTATAGTACAGTACACACTATTCTAACCTCTTCCTACCCATACAGTACTACTATATTATAGTAATATTATAGTACAGTACACACTATTCTAACCTCTTCCTACCCATACAGTACTACTATATTATAATACAATATATAGTACAGTACACACTATTCTAACCTCTTCCTACCCATACAGTAATACTATATTATAATACAATATATAGTACAGTACACACTATTCTAACCTCTTCCTACCCATACAGTACTACTATATTATAGTAATATTATAGTACAGTACACACTATTCTAACCTCTTCCTACCCATACAGTACTACTATATTATAGTAATATTATAGTACAGTACACACTATTCTAACCTCTTCCTACACATACAGTACTACTATATTATAATACAATATATAGTACATTACATACCATATCTAACGTCTGACTACAGTGACCCTGAGACTACGTCGGACTACGGTGACCCTGAGACTACATCTGACTACAGTGACCCTGAGACTATATCTGACTACAGTGACCCTGAGACCACGTCTGACTACAGTGACCCTGAGACTACATCTGACTACGATGACCCTGAGACCACGTCTGACTACGGTGACCCTAAGACTACATCTGACTACGGTGACCCTGAGACCACGTCTGACTACGGTGACCCTGAAACTACGGTAACCCTGAGACTACGTCGGACTACAGTGACCCTGAGACCACGTCTGACTACAGTGACCCTGAGACCACGTCTGACTACGGTGACCCTGAGACCACGTCTGACTACGGTGACCGTGAGACTACGTCTGACTACGGTGACCCTGAAACTACGGTAACCCTGAGACTACGTCGGACTACAGTGACCCTGAGACCAAGTCAGACTACGGTGACCCTGAGACTACATCTGACTACGGTGACCCTGAGACCACGTCTGACTACGGTGACCCTGAGACTACGTCTGACTACGGTGACCCTGAGACCACGTCTGACTACGGTGACCCTGAGACTACATCTGACTACGGTGACCCTGAGACCACGTCTGACTACGGTGACCCTGAGACTACGTCTGACTACGGTGACCCTGAGACCACGTCTGACTACGGTGACCCTGAGACTACATCTGACTACGGTGACCCTGAGACCACGTCTGACTACGGTGACCGTGAGACTACATCTGACTACGGTGACCCTGAGACTACGGTAACCCTGAGACTACGTCTGACTATGGTGACCCTGAGACTACATCTGACTACGGTGACCCTGAGACTACGGTGACCCTGCGACTATATCTGACTACGGTGACCCTGAGACCACGTCTGACTACGGTGACCCTGAGACCATGTCTGACTACGGTGACCCTGAGACAATGTCTGACTACGGTGACCCTGAGACCAAGTCCGACTACGGTGACCCTGAGACTACATCTGACTACAGTGACCCTGAGACCACATCTGACTACAGTGACCCTGAGACCACGTCTGACTACGGTGACCCTGAGACTACGTCTGACTACGGTGACCCTGAGACCACATCCGACTATGGTGACCCTGAGACCACATCCGACTACGGTGACCCTGAGACTACATCTGACTACAGTGACCCTGAGACCACATCTGACTACAGTGACCCTGAGACCACGTCTGACTACGGTGACCCTGAGACCACGTCTGACTACGGTGACCCTGAGACCACATCCGACTATGGTGACCCTGAGACCACATCCGACTACGGTGACCCTGAGACTATGTCTGACTACGGTGACCCTGAGACTACGTTGACCCTGAGACTACGGTGACCCTGAGACTACGGTGACCCTGAGACTACGGTGACCCTGAGACCACGTCTGACTACGGTGACCCTGAGTCTACGGTGACCCTGAGACTACGTCTGACTACGGTGACCCTGAGACTACGGTGACCCTGAGACTACGGTGACCCTGAAACCACGTCTGACTACGGTGACCCTGAGACTACGGTGACCCTGAAACCACGTCTGACTACGGTGACCCTGAGACTATGGTGACCCTGAGACTACGGTGACCCTGAGACTATGGTGACCCTGAGACTACGGTGACCCTGAGACCACATCTGACTACGGTGACCCTGAGACTACGGTGACCCTGGGACTACGGTGACCCTGAGACTACGTCTGACTACGGTGACCCTGGGACTACGGTGACCCTGAGACTGCGGTGACCCTGAGACTACGGTGACCCTGAGACCACGTCTGACTACGGTGACCCTGAGACTACGGTGACCCTGAGACCACGTCTGACTACGGTGACCCTGAGACTACGTCTGACTACGGTGACCCTGAGACTACGGTGACCCTGAGACTACAGTGACCCTGAGACTACGTCTGACTACGGTGACCCTGATACTACGGTGACCCTGAGACTACGGTGACCCTGAGACTACGGTGACCCTGCAACCACGTCTGACTACGGTGACCCTGAGACTCCGGTGACCCTGAGACTACGGTGACCCTGAGACTACGGTGACCCTGAGACCACGTCTGACTACGGTGACCCTGAGACTACGGTGACCTTGGGACTACGGTGACCCTGAGACTACGTCTGACTACGGTGACCCTGGGACTACGGTGACCCTGAGACTACGGTGACCCTGAGACCACGTCTGACTACGGTGACCCTGAGACTACGGTGCCCCTGAGACTACGGTGACCCTGAGACTACATCTGACTACAGTGACCCTGAGACCACATCTGACTACAGTGACCCTGAGACCACGTCTGACTACGGTGACCCTGAGACTACGTCTGACTACGGTGACCCTGAGACCACATCCGACTATGGTGACCCTGAGACCACATCCGACTACGGTGACCCTGAGACTACATCTGACTACAGTGACCCTGAGACCACATCTGACTACAGTGACCCTGAGACCACGTCTGACTACGGTGACCCTGAGACCACGTCTGACTACGGTGACCCTGAGACCACATCCGACTATGGTGACCCTGAGACCACATCCGACTACGGTGACCGTGAGACTATGTCTGACTACGGTGACCCTGAGACTACGTTGACCCTGAGACTACGGTGACCCTGAGACTACGGTGACCCTGAGACTACGGTGACCCTGAGACCACGTCTGACTACGGTGACCCTGAGCCTACGGTGACCCTGAGACTACGTCTGACTACGGTGACCCTGAGACTACGGTGACCCTGAGACTACGGTGACCCTGAGACCACGTCTGACTACGGTGACCCTGAGCCTACGGTGACCCTGAAACCACGTCTGACTACGGTGACCCTGAGACTACGGTGACCCTGAGACTACGGTGACCCTGAAACCACGTCTGACTACGGTGACCCTGAGACTACGGTGACCCTGAAACCACGTCTGACTACGGTGACCCTGAGACTACGGTGACCCTGAGACTACGGTGACCCTGAGACTATGGTGACCCTGAGACTACGGTGACCCTGAGACCACATCTGACTACGGTGACCCTGAGACTACGGTGACCCTGGGACTACGGTGACCCTGAGACTACGTCTGACTACGGTGACCCTGGGACTACGGTGACCCTGAGACTGCGGTGACCCTGAGACTACGGTGACCCTGAGACCACGTCTGACTACGGTGACCCTGAGACTACGGTGACCCTGAGACCACGTCTGACTACGGTGACCCTGAGACTACGTCTGACTACGGTGACCCTGAGACTACGGTGACCCTGAGACTACGGTGACCCTGAGACTACGTCTGACTACGGTGACCCTGATACTACGGTGACCCTGAGACTACGGTGACCCTGAGACTACGGTGACCCTGCAACCACGTCTGACTACGGTGACCCTGAGACTCCGGTGACCCTGAGACTACGGTGACCCTGAGACTACGGTGACCCTGAGACCACATCTGACTACGGTGACCCTGAGACTACGGTGACCTTGGGACTACGGTGACCCTGAGACTACGTCTGACTACGGTGACCCTGGGACTACGGTGACCCTGAGACTACGGTGACCCTGAGACTACGGTGACCCTGAGACCACGTCTGACTACGGTGACCCTGAGACTACGGTGCCCCTGAGACTACGGTGACCCTGAGACTACGGTGACCCTGAGACTACGTCTGACTACGGTGAACCTGGGACTACAGTGACCCTGAGACTATGGTGACCCTGAGACTACGGTGACCCTGAGACTACGGTGACCCTGAAACCACGTCTGACTACGGTGACCCTGAGACTACGGTGACCCTGAGACTACGGTGACCCTGAGACTACGGTTACCCTGAGACTACGGTGACCCTGAGACTACGGTGACCCTGAGACTAACGTCTGACTACGGTGACCCTGAGACTAACGTCTGACTACGGTGACCCTGAGACTAACGTCTGACTACGGTGACCCTGAGACTAACGTCTGACTACGGTGACCCTGAGACTACGGTGACCCTGAGACTACGGTGGCCCTGAGACTACGTCTGACTACGGGACTGTAGAGTAATATAAATATAATAACATACGCCACTTAGCAGAAGCTTTAGTCCAGAAAAGGTAGAGCACAGTGAGAGGATCTCCTCCATTTTCAGTGTGTGGAAGTGTTGCCTTCTGGGAAACCTGTTCAACTGCTGGAGATATGGGCTGCTAAAAGACCTGCTGTTTGAATGACAGGAAGTTGATGTGTCTGAGCAGAGTGAACAGGTACAACCGGCATGGTAATCTAGAGAGGGAGAGAGACAGGAAGTTGATGTGTCTGAGCAGAGTGAACAGGTACAACAGGCATGGTAATCTAGAGAGGGAGAGAGACAGGAAGTTGATGTGTCTGAGCAGAGTGAACAGGTACAACAGGCATGGTAATCTAGAGAGGGAGAGAGACAGGAAGTTGATGTGTCTGAGCAGAGTGAACAGGTAAAACAGGCATGGTAATCTAGAGAGGGAGAGAGACAGGAAGTTGATGTGTCTGAGCAGAGTGAACAGGTACAACAGGCATGGTAATCTAGAGAGGGAGAGAGACAGGAAGTTGATGTGTCTGAGCAGAGTGAACAGGTAAAACAGGCATGGTAACATCTCTCACGTCTCAACACTGTAACTAACATGAACACTGAGAGGGGAGACACAACTAACCACTATCCACTGTAATCTAGAGAGGAAAAGAGAGAGGGAGGAGAGAGAGGGAGAGAGACGGAGGGAGGAGAGAGAGGAGAGAGACGGAGGGAGGAGAGAGGGAGAAGACACAACTAAACACTATCCACTGTAATCTAGAGAGGAAAAGAGACAGAGGGAGGAGAGAGAGACGGAGGGAGGAGAGAGAGGGAGAGAGACGGAGGGAGGAGAGAGAGGGAGAGAACGAGGGAGGAGAGAGAGGGAGAGAACGAGGGAGGAAAGAGAGAGGGAGGAAATGTAGGAGGAGAAAAATGAGAGAGGGAGGAGAGAGAGTGGGATAATGACAGAGAGAAAGGGAGCGAGGGAACGAGTGAGAGGAGAGACGGTTCCAAAACAAGGGCTCATTTAAACAAATTCCTTCTATTTATCTACCCACTTCTTATAGAGATATGCAAATGGAGGCCTTTTACGTTCTTCAACTAAACCTATCAGAGGAAGGAGGCGGGGATAAAGTAAACCAATGAGGACCTCTGTTGTCTTGGACCACAACCGATGCTGTCACCTCCTCTCTGATAACCCTTGTTGACTAATGGCTGTGCTGCTAATATTTGACTGTTCACCCCACAGAATAGCAGGACTGAAGGTTATTATTCCATGGGGCTGCTGCCTCCACCGGGAGAGACGCCTGTTAAAGACTGAGAGGAGAGACGCCTGTTAAAGACTGAGAGGAGAGACGCCTGTTAAAGACTGAGAGGAGAGACGCCTGTTAAAGACTGAGAGGAGAGACGCCTGTTAAAGACTGAGAGGAGAGACGCCTGTTTAAACAAAAGACTGAGAGGAGAGGCAAAAAGGAAATCTGTCCCCGTCTCTCTTTCTCTCTCTCCCTCTCCCTCTCTCCCTCTGTCTCTCTCTCTCCCTCTCTGTCTCTCTTTCTCTCTCTCTCTCTCCCTCTCCCTCTCTCCCTCTCCATCTCCATCTCTCTCTCTCTCTCTGTCTCTCTTTCTCTCCGTCTCTCTCTCAATTCAATTCAATTCAAGGGCTTTATTGGCATGGGAAACATGTGTTAACATTGCCAAAGCAAGTGAGGTTGACAACATACAAAGTGAATATATAAAGTGAAAAACAACTGTCTCTCTTTCTCTCTCTCCCTCTCCGTCTCTCTCCCTCCCTCTCTCTCTCTCTCTCTCTCCCTCTGTCCCTCTCCCTCTCTCTCCGTCTCTCTTTCTCTTTCTCCCTCTCTCTCTCCCTCTCCGTCTCACTCTATGTCCCTCTCTTTCTCTCTCTCTCCCTCCGTCTCTCTTTCTCTCTCTCTCTGTCCCTCTCCCTCTCTGTCTCTCTTTCCCTCTCTCTCTCTCTCTTTCCCCCTCTTTCTCTCTCTCTTTCCCTCTCTCTCTCTCTGTCTTTGTCTCCTGTGTCTCTCTCTCCCTCTCCGTCTCTCTCCCTCCCTCTCTCTCTCTCTCTCTCTCCCTCTGTCCCTCTCCCTCTCTCTCCGTCTCTCTTTCTCTTTCTCCCTCTCTCTCTCCCTCTCCGTCTCACTCTATGTCCCTCTCTTTCTCTCTCTCTCCCTCCGTCTCTCTTTCTCTCTCTCTCTCTGTCCCTCTCCCTCTCTGTCTCTCTTTCCCTCTCTCTCTCTCTCTTTCCCCCTCTTTCTCTCTCTCTTTCCCTCTCTCTCTCTCTGTCTTTGTCTCCTGTGTCTGTCTCTCCTCTCAGTCTCATTCTAATTCCTCTCCGTTGAATAGACTAGTTAATTAACATAAAACCAGTCTGGAAAAAAAAGCAAATTAAATACAGGAGAAATGTCAAGTTAGAGATGGGCAGAGGTTAGTCTGTTGTAATCTCTGTAAAACAAAATATAAATAGATTCCTTCTGAAGGGAAAGTAATTAAAAACAGGAGAACAAATGAACCTGGTTGGTTGTTAGTTAATTGATTGGATGTGATTGGACGTCGTCCTGTAGAAAAGAGGAGATGGTTGTTTTTCTGTTCAGCTCTGATGAATAAATACATATGTTTAAACAGCCAGATGGGAAACGTGGGATTTATATGAAGTCAAATAGAAGTCTTTGATTTTAAATGAATATACAGTATATGTATGACATTGGAGGGCGTTGTTAAAAAAACAGGTGGAGAGAGAGAGAGAGAGAGAGAGAGAGAGAGAGAAAGAGAGAGAGAGAGATACAACGTAAAACACCAAATAATTCATGCAGAGCAGAATTAGGCCGATACCCACTAATTATCAAAATCCAGAAAAGAGCCGTTAAATTCTACAACCACCTAAAAGGAAGTGATTCACAAACCTTCCATAACAAAGCCATCACCTACAGAGAGATGAACCTGGAGAAGAGTCCCCTAAGCAAGCTGGTCCTGGGGCTCTGTTCACAAACACAAACACACCCTACAGAGCCCCAGGACAACAGCACAATTAGACCCAACCAAATCATGAGAAAACAAAAAGATAATTACTTGACACATTGGAAAGAATTAACAAAAAAACCTAGAGCAAACTAGAATGCTATTTGGCCCTAAACAGAGAGTACACAGCGGCAGAATACCTGACCACTGTGACTGACCCAAACTTAAGGAAAGCTTTGACTATGTACAGACTCAGTGAGCATAGCCTTGCTATTGAGAAAGGCCGCCGTAGACAGACATGGCTCTCAAGAGAAGACAGGCTATGTGCTCACTGCCCACAAAATGAGGTGGAAACTGAGCTGCACTTCCTAACCTCCTGTCAAAAATGTATGACCATATTAGAGACACATATATATACACAAACACCATTGAAAATACAACCCATATTTATGTTTATTTATTTTCCCTTTTGTACTTCAACTATTTGCACATCGTTACAACACTGTATATAGACATAATATGACATTTAAAATGTTTCTATTCTTTTGGAACTTTTGTGAGTTTAATGTTTACGGTTTATTATCTATTTCACTTACTTTGGCAAAGTAAACATGTGTTTCCCCAAGACAATAAAGCCCTTAAATTGAAATTTAATTGAGAGAGAGATGAGACAGAGAGAGAGAGAGAGAGAGAGAGAGACAGAGCGAGAGAGACAGAGTTAGACAGAGAGAGAGACAGTGAGAGAGAGAGAGAGAGAGAGAGAGAGAGAGAGACAGAAAGAGACAGAGAGAGACAGAGCGAGAGAGACAGATACGGAGAGACAGAAACGGAGAGACAGAGAGAGGGACAGAGAGACAGAGAGAGATAGAGAGACAGAGCGAGACAGAGAGAGAGAGACAGAGAGACAGAGCGAGACAGAGTGAGACAGAGAGAGAGAGAGACAGAGAAACATGTGAGACAGAGAATGCTCCTAGAGGCTGGGTTACTGGTCCTGTGATCTATTCTTGCTTGCGGCAGAGAGCTCTGATAGGCTGCCACTACAACTTGAAACATTCTCTAGAGGAAGAAACAGGACTACTTGATAATAACATCAGAACAGCTCTACTTCAGAGTAGATTCTCAGAAAAACATGGACATCTTTTTCTGAGAAATGATCTTCTGTTCTCAAATAATAAATGTTGGCACATGAAATACATCTTTACAAATCAGAGGGAAGTTTCCAACCTGTCTGGACAACGACTGACGTCCTACAGGAAATCACTAAATTACCCATAAATGCCCAGTTCTCAACAACAATAGCTTCCTGATTTGCAGCCCAACAGATAATAGCTGGCAACTGCATTGTGGTGTGTGTGGTGTGTGTGTGTGTTTGTGGTGTGTGTATGGTGTGTGTGTGTGTGTGTGTGTGTATGGTGTGTGTATGGTGTGTGTGTGTGTGTGTGTGTGTGTGTGTGTGTGTGTGTGTGTGGTGTGTGTGTGTGTGTGTGTGTGTCTGAGTCTGTTTGACTGACAGTCTCTAGTGGTGCAGCGGTACACTGCAGAATCAGCAGGTGACCAAACACATGGACACACACACACACACACACACACACACACACACACACACACACACACACACACACACACACACACACACACACACACTTAATCAAGAAGAGTTACCACTTATACATCTCCTGCTCTCCACACTCCCAGTCCCTAACGTCATACCTTTACGGTAGCAGGACCCATAGGGCTCTGATCAAAACTAGTGCACTACACAGGACATAATGTGTCATCTGGGACCAAACTGTTGGAGAAATCAATAAAGGTGAGGGTGAAAAGAGAGGTGATTTACACTACACAGTACTAACTACAATAACTACACAGTACTGACTACAATGACTACACAATACTGACTACACAGTACTAACTACAATAACTACACAATACTGACAACAATAACTACACAATACTGACTACACAGTACTAACTACAATAACTACACAATACTGACAACAATAACTACACAATACTGACAACAATAACTACACAATACTGACAACAATAACTACACAGTACTGACTACACTGACTATACAATACTGACTACAATACTGACTACACTGACTATACAATACTGAATACAATGACTACACAATACTGACTACACTGACTACACAATGCAGACTACAATAACTACACAATACTGACTACAATAACTATTTAATACTGACTACAATAACTACACAGTACTGACTACAATGACTACACAGTACTGACTACAATGACTACACAGTACTGACAACACTAACTACACAATACTGACTACAATGACTACACAGTACTGACTACAATAACTACACAATACTGACTACACAGTACTGACTACAATAACTACACAATACTGACTACAATAACTACACAATACTGACTATACAATACTGACTACACATTACTGACTACAATAACTACACAATACTGACTACAATAACTACACAATACTGACTACACAGTACTGACTACAATGACTACACAATACTGACTACAATAACTACACAATGCTGACTACACAATACTGACTACAATAACTACACAATACTGACTACACTGACTATACAATACTGACTACAATACTGACTACACTGACTATACAATACTGACTACAATGACTAAACAATACTGACTACAATACTGACTACACTGACTATACAATACTGACTACAATGACTACACAATACTGACTACACCGACTACACAATACTGACTACACTGACTACACAATACCGACTACAATAACTACACAATACTGAGTACAATAATTACACACAATGACACCTACAGTACAGCAGTATGTCTCTGTCTCTCTCACTACAGTACAGCAGTATGTCTCTGTCTCTCTCACTACAGTACAGCAGTATGTCTCTGTATCTCTCACTACAGTACAGCAGTATGTCTCTGTCTCTGTATCTCTCACTACAGTACAGCAGTATGTCTCTGTCTCTCTCACTACAGTACAGCAGTATGTCTCTGTCTCTGTATCTCTCACTACAGTACAGCAGTATGTCTCTGTCTCTCTCACTACAGTACAGCAGTATGTCTCTGTCTCTCTCACTACAGTACAGCAGTATGTCTCTGTCTCTGTCTCTCTCACTACAGTACAGCAGTATGTCTCTGTCTCTCTCACTACAGTACAGCAGTATGTCTCTGTCTCTCTCACTACAGTACAGCAGTATGTCTCTGTATCTCTCACTACAGTACAGCAGTATGTCTCTGTATCTCTCACTACAGTACAGCAGTATGTCTCTGTATCTCTCACTACAGTACAGCAGTATGTCTCTGTCTCTCTCACTACAGTACAGCAGTATGTCTCTGTATCTCTCACTACAGTACAGCAGTATGTCTCTGTCTCTGTATCTCTCACTACAGTACAGCAGTATGTCTCTGTATCTCTCACTACAGTACAGCAGTATGTCTCTGTCTCTCTCACTACAGTGCAGCAGTATGTCTCTGTCTCTCTCACTACAGTACAGCAGTATGTCTCTGTATCTCTCACTACAGTACAGCAGTATGTCTCTGTCTCTGTATCTCTCACTACAGTACAGCAGTATGTCTCTGTCTCTGTATCTCTCACTACAGTACAGCAGTATGTCTCTGTCTCTGTCTCTCTCACTACAGTACAGCAGTATGTCTCTGTCTCTGTATCTCTCACTACAGTACAGCAGTATGTCTCTGTCTCTCTCACTACAGTACAGCAGTATGTCTCTGTATCTCTCACTACAGTACAGCAGTATGTCTCTGTCTCTGTATCTCTCACTACAGTACAGCAGTATGTCTCTGTCTCTGTATCTCTCACTACAGTACAGCAGTATGTCTCTGTCTCTGTATCTCTCACTACAGTACAGCAGTATGTCTCTGTCTCTGTATCTCTCACTACAGTACAGCAGTATGTCTCTGTCTCTGTATCTCTCACTACAGTACAGCAGTATGTCTCTGTCTCTCTCACTACAGTACAGCAGTATGTCTCTGTCTCTCTCACTACAGTACAGCAGTATGTCTCTGTCTCTGTATCTCTCACTACAGTACAGCAGTATGTCTCTGTCTCTGTATCTCTCACTACAGTACAGCAGTATGTCTCTGTCTCTGTATCTCTCACTACAGTACAGCAGTATGTCTCTGTCTCTGTATCTCTCACTACAGTACAGCAGTATGTCTCTGTCTCTGTCTCTCTCACTACAGTACAGCAGTATGTCTCTGTCTCTGTATCTCTCACTACAGTACAGCAGTATGTCTCTGTCTCTCTCACTACAGTACAGCAGTATGTCTCTGTATCTCTCACTACAGTACAGCAGTATGTCTCTGTCTCTGTATCTCTCACTACAGTACAGCAGTATGTCTCTGTCTCTGTATCTCTCACTACAGTACAGCAGTATGTCTCTGTCTCTGTATCTCTCACTACAGTACAGCAGTATGTCTCTGTCTCTGTATCTCTCACTACAGTACAGCAGTATGTCTCTGTCTCTGTATCTCTCACTACAGTACAGCAGTATGTCTCTGTCTCTGTATCTCTCACTACAGTACAGCAGTATGTCTCTGTCTCAGTATCTCTCACTACAGTACAGCAGTATGTCTCTGTATCTCTCACTACAGTACAGCAGTATGTCTCTGTCTCTGTCTCTCTCACTACAGTACAGCAGTATGTCTCTGTATCTCTCACTACAGTACAGCAGTATGTCTCTGTCTCTGTCTCTCTCACTACAGTACAGCAATATGTCTCTGTCTCTGTATCTCTCACTACAGTACAGCAGTATGTCTCTGTATCTCTCACTACAGTACAGCAGTATGTCTCTGTATCTCTCACTACAGTACAGCAGTATGTCTCTGTCTCTCTCACTACAGTACAGCAGTATGTCTCTGTATCTGTCACTACAGTACAGCAGTATGTCTATGTCTCTGTATCTCTCACTACAGTACAGCAATATGTCTCTGTCTCTGTATCTCTCACTACAGTACAGCAGTATGTCTCTGTATCTCTCACTACAGTACAGCAATATGTCTCTGTATCTCTCACTACAGTACAGCAGTATGTCTCTGTCTCTCTCACTACAGTACAGCAGTATGTCTCTGTATCTCTCACTACAGTACAGCAGTATGTCTCTGTATCTCTCACTACAGTACAGCAGTATGTCTCTGTCTCTGTATCTCTCACTACAGTACAGCAGTATGTCTCTGTCTCTCTCACTACAGTACAGCAGTATGTCTCTGTCTCTGTATCTCTCACTACAGTACAGCAGTATGTCTCTGTCTCTGTATCTCTCACTACAGTACAGCAGTATGTCTCTGTCTCTCTCACTACAGTACAGCAGTATGTCTCTGTCTCTGTATCTCTCACTACAGTACAGCAGTATGTCTCTGTCTCTGTATCTCTCACTACAGTACAGCAGTATGTCTCTGTCTCTCTCACTACAGTACAGCAGTATGTCTCTGTCTCTGTCTCTCTCACTACAGTACAGCAGTATGTCTCTGTATCTCTCACTACAGTACAGCAGTATGTCTCTGTATCTCTCACTACAGTACAGCAGTATGTCTCTGTCTCTGTATCTCTCACTACAGTACAGCAGTATGTCTCTGTCTCTCTCACTACAGTACAGCAGTATGTCTCTGTCTCTCTCACTACAGTACAGCAGTATGTCTCTGTATCTCTCACTACAGTACAGCAGTATGTCTCTGTCTCTGTCTCTCTCACTACAGTACAGCAGTATGTCTCTGTCTCTGTCTCTCTCACTACAGTACAGCAGTATGTCTCTGTCTCTCTCACTACAGTACAGCAGTATGTCTCTCTCTCTGTATCTCTCACTACAGTACAGCAGTATGTCTCTGTCTCTCTCACTACAGTACAGCAGTATGTCTCTGTCTCTGTATCTCTCACTACAGTACAGCAGTATGTCTCTGTCTCTGTATCTCTCACTACAGTACAGCAGTATGTCTCTGTCCCTCTCAGAGTGGAACAGACATACATGTGTCTGTGTGAATGAGTGTGTGTTGTGTGTGTGTGTGTGTGTATGTGTTGTCTGTGTGAATGAGTGTGTGTGTGTATGAAGAGAGGCCACACTCGGCTCACTAAGGAACACCTCGCTCAGCTTGACTCGGTGGCAGAGTGTAGCGCAGTGCACACACACACACACACACACACACACACACACACACACACACACACACACCGCGGAGCGAAGTGATGCGTGATGGGAGCTCAACAGAGGGGACCGGAGCCAGCTGGGAATAACTGACACCAGATGACAGTGTGGCTGAGGAGCGTGGGTACAAACACACAGCGTGACAGAGCAAGCCGCCCCCTACCAAAGCTAAAGTGCCTGTTTCCATCCATGTCACCCACCACCCAGGGGATTCTCTCAGTCTCTCAGTTCTGCTCACCTCACACTCAGACTTAGCCCGCGCGTCCCAAATATAGTCCCTATACAGGGCACTACTTTTGACCAGGGCACGTTGGGTAGTGCACTACGTAGGGAATTAGAGTGCTGTTTGTGACGCAGACTCAGGTTGAGAGGCACAAAGGAAATGGGAGCAGAAGATTATCAGAGGATAAACATGAAACCACAGAAGAAGAACAAGACAGAACAGGAGACAGGACTCCAACATGGCTGACTGGCTAGCCTGCCAACACCGATGAATGTCATGGACCTCTGTGTGTGTGTGTTGGTGTGTGTGTATGCCTGCTCTGGTGTGGTGTGTGTGGTGTGTGTGTGTGTGTGTGTGTGGTGTGGTGTGGTGTGGTGTGGTGTGGTGTGTGTGTGTGTGTGTGTATGTGTGTGGTGTGTGTGTGTGTGTGTCTGCTCTGGTGTGCATCAGGAGAGGCAGCATTAAGCCACAGCGACCAGGGCCATTGGTCCTAAACACAAAAATGAGTCTTGATTGTGAGGATGGTTCTGATAATCAATAGTCTTTTCATTGTGATTGATGACTGATTCTCAATAGTCTTTTCATTGTGATTGATGACTGATTCTCAATAGTCTTTCCATTGTGATTTGATGACTGATTCTCAATAGTCTTTCCATTGTGATTTGATGACTGATTCTCAATAGTCTTTTCATTGTGATTTGATGACTGATCCTCAATAGTCTTTTCATTGTGATTTGATGACTGATCCTCAATAGTCTTTTCATTGTGATTTGATGACTGATTCTCAATAGTCTTTTCATTGTGATTGATGACTGATTCTCAATAGTCTTTTCATTGTGATTTGATGACTGATCCTCAATAGTCTTTTCATTGTGATTTGATGACTGATCCTCAATAGTCTTTTCATTGTGATTTGATGACTGATTCTCAATAGTCTTTTCATTGTGATTGATGACTGATTCTCAATAGTCTTTTCATTGTGATTGATGACTGATTCTCAATAGTCTTTTCATTGTGATTTGATGACTGATTCTCAATAGTCTTTTCATTGTGATTTGATGACTGATTCTCAATAGTCTTTTCATTGTGATTGATGACTGATTCTCAATAGTCTTTTCATTGTGATTTGATGACTGATCCTCAATAGTCTTTTCATTGTGATTTGATGACTGATTCTCAATAGTCTTTTCATTGTGATTGATGACTCTTGTTCGTTCTACACCATCTGGACACATTAATCATAACTCAAACGGAGGCTGAATCCCCAAATGGCACCCTATTCCCTATGTTGTGCACTACTTCTGCCCAGGGTCAAACAGTGCACTAAATAGTGGATAGAGTGCCATTTGGGACAAACCCTGAACCCCCCGCCGGCCGACCGACCATGATTTCCACTACTTAATATGCACCTGTATAGAATACTATACTGAGAGGAGAGAGCACCACACAGCATCTATCTGTATATAATATTATAGTGAGAGAGGAGAGAGCACCACACGGCATCTATCTGTATATAATATTATAGTGAGAGAGGAGAGAGCACCTCACGGCATCTATCTGTATATAATATTATACTGAGAGAGGAGAGAGCACCTCACAGCATCTATCTGTATATAATATTATAGTGAGAGAGGAGAGAGCACCTCACAGCATCTATCTGTATATAATACTATAGTGAGAGAGGAGAGAGCACCTCACGGCATCTATCTGTATATAATATTATAGTGAGAGAGTAGAGAGCACCACACGGCATCTATCTGTATATAATATTATAGTGAGAGAGTAGAGAGCACCTCACAGCATCTATCTGTATATAATATTATAGTGAGAGAGGAGAGAGCACCACACAGCATCTATCTGTATATAATATTACAGTGAGAGAGGAGAGAGCACCACACAGCATCTATCTGTATATAATATTATAGTGAGAGAGTAGAGAGCACCACACAGCATCTATCTGTATATAATATTATAGTGAGAGAGGAGAGAGCACCACACGGCATCTACCTGTATATAATATTATAGTGAGAGAGTAGAGAGCACCACACGGCATCTATCTGTATATAATATTATAGTGAGAGAGTAGAGAGCACCACACGGCATCTATCTGTATATAATATTATAGTGAGAGAGTAGAGAGCACCACACAGCATCTATCTGTATATAATACTATAGTGAGAGAGTAGAGAGCACCTCACAGCATCTATCTGTATATAATATTATAGTGAGAGAGGAGAGAGCACCACACAGCATCTATCTGTATATAATATTATAGTGAGAAAGTAGAGAGCACCACACGGCATCTATCTGTATATAATATTATAGTGAGAGAGTAGAGAGCACCACACGGCATCTATCTGTATATAATATTATAGTGAGAGAGTAGAGAGCACCACACAGCATCTATCTGTATATAATACTATAGTGAGAGAGTAGAGAGCACCTCACAGCATCTATCTGTATATAATATTATAGTGAGAGAGGAGAGAGCACCACACAGCATCTATCTGTATATAATATTATAGTGAGAGAGGAGAGAGCACCTCACAGCATCTATCTGTATATAATATTATAGTGAGAGAGGAGAGAGCACCTCACAGCATCTATCTGTATATAATATTATAGTGAGAGAGGAGAGAGCACCAAACAGCATCTATCTGTATATAATATTATAGTGAGAGAGGAGAGAGCACCACACAGCATCTATCTGTATATAATATTATAGTGAGAGAGGAGAGAGCACCACACAGCATCTATCTGTATATAATATTATAGTGAGAGAGGAGAGAGCACCACACAGCATCTATCTGTATATAATATTATAGTGAGAGAGGAGAGAGCACCAAACAGCATCTATCTGTATATAATATTATAGTGAGAGAGGAGAGAGCACCACACAGCATCTATCTGTATATAATATTATAGTGAGAGAGGAGAGAGCACCACACAGCATCTATCTGTATATAATATTATAGTGAGAGAGGAGAGAGCACCTCACGGCATCAAAGCCTGCGAATGCAGACACACTCATGTAGACTAACACACGCATGCACGCACACGCACACACACGCACACACACACATACACACACACACGAGAGCAGACGCTAGATTCTAGTTTCAGGGGGCCAATAATGTGAGAGCCCAGAAGTGGCTTATCAGGCACATGGGTTATCAGCATTAACATTTTAACACAACGGGGTGAGGTGGAGGGGGAGAGGAGGAGGGGGAGGGGAGGAGGAGGGGGAGGGGAGGAGGAGGGGAAAGGAGGAGGATGGGGGAGGAGGTGAGGGGAAAGGAGGAGGATGGGGGAGGAGGTGGGGAGAGGAGGAGGATGGGGGGAGGAGGAGGAGGGGGAGAGCAGGAGGATGGGGGAGGAGGAGGAGGGGGAGAGGAGGAGGAGGAGAGGGAGGAGGACGGGGGAGAGGAGGAGGATGGGGGAGGAGGAGGAGGGGAGGGGAGGAGGGGGAGGGGAGCAGGAGGAGCGGGAGAGGAGGAGCAGGAGGGGGAGGAGGACGGGGTAGAGGAGGAGGGTGAGGAGGACGGGAAGAGGAGGAGGGGGAGAGGAGGATGAGGAGAGGAGGACGGGGGTGAGAGGAGGATGAGGAGAGGAGGACGGGGGTGAGAGGAGGATGAGGAGAGGAGGACAGGGGTGAGAGAAGGATGAGGAGAGGAGGGCGGGGGGAGGAGGACGGGGGTGAGAGGAGGATGAGGAGAGGAGGACGGGGGTGAGAGGAGGATGAGGAGAGGAGGATGGGGGTGAGAGGAGGATGAGGAGAGGAGGACGGGGGTGAGAGGAGGATGAGGAGAGGAGGACGGGGGTGAGAGGAGGATGAGGAGAGGAGGACGGGGTGAGAGGAGGATGAGGAGAGGAGGATGGGGGTGAGAGGAGGATGAGGAGAGGAGGACTGGGGTGAGAGGAGGATGAGGAGAGGAGGACGGGGGTGAGAGGAGGATGAGGAGAGGACGGGGAGGAGGACGGTGGTGAGAGAAGGATGAGGAGAGGAGGATGGGGGTGAGAGGAGGACGGGGGTGAGAGGAGGGGGGGATGACTTCTCCTCTTTAAAGACGTGCTGTCGAACGTTCACGTGTTTCCCCAACCCCTCATTTCCTCCTTTTCTGTACGTAAACCCGAGCAGCTCCATTTAGTAGAATATGTTACGTTTCGTACGGTAGGATTTTATCTCATCACCCATTTCGTATGAAATGTTACAAATTACAATTCGTATTATATACTGACTAAAACGCAACATGCAACAATTTCAATGGTTTCATTGAGTCACAATTCATATAAGGGATTCATTGTTATTTTTTAAAATTATTTAACCTTTATTTAACTAGACAAGTCAGTTAAGAACAAATTCTTATTTACAATGACGGCCTAGGAATAGTGGGTTAACTGCCTGTTCAGGGGCAGAACGACAGATTTTTACCTTGTCAGCTCGGGGATTCGATCTAGCAACCTTTCAGTTACTAGTCCAACACTCTAAACACTAAGCTACCTGCCGTCCCTACACTCTAACCACTAGGCTACCTGCCGTCCCTACACTCTAACCACTAGGCTACCTGCCGTCCCTACACTCTAACCACTAGGCTACCTGCCGTCCCTACACTCTAACCACTAGGCTACCTGCCGTCCCTACACTCTAACCACTAGGCTACCTGCCGTCCCTACACTCTAACCACTAGGCTACCTGCAGTCCCTACACTCTAACCACTAGGCTACCTGCCGTCCCTACACTCTAACCACTAGGCTACCTGCAGTCCCTACACTCTAACCACTAGGCTACCTGTCGTACCTACACTCTAACCACTAGGCGACCTGCAGTCCCTACACTCTAACCACTAGGCTACCTGCCGCCCCAATCAGTCAATTGAAATACATTTATTAGCCAGGCCCAGCCAATAAGCATGAGTTTTTCCCCCACAAAAGGGCTTATTACAGACAGAAATACTCCGGCGGCTTATGGTAGAGAAATTAACAATAAATTATCTGGAAAGAGCTCTGGTGGATATTCCTGCAGTCAGCATGCCAATTGCACTCTCCCTCAAAACTTGAGACATCCGTGGTACTGTGTTCTGTGACAAAACTGCACAATTTAAAAGTGGCCTTTTATTGTCCCCAGGACAAGGTGCACCTGTGTAATGATCATGCTGTTTAAAAAGCTTCTTGATATGCCACACCTGTCATGACGTTGCCCTCTTTGAGTACAGCGAGCACCATCCCCCGCTCTCTCTGCTTCTACAACCAGACTGCTGTGGTCAGAGGTCATAAATTCCTGAGAAGACCGCATGGACATACAGTATTAGAGAAGAGGGTAAACTGTCACAGAGGACAAAGGAAATCCTTCCACCCTCACAGAACTTGAGGTACGAACACATTTCATGTTCCAGAGAAAAGTGTAAAAGATGGGTGAAGAATCCAGCTACGAACTGGTCCGTTTGTCACAACTTAGGGAAGCTCATGGGAGACGGTGTGGCCACATTACCACAACGCTGTTTATATAATAGCCTCAGATGTGAGGTTTACATCTAATTGTTGTATAAGATGAATTAGTGAGGATGATACTGTTTGTATAATAGTGTAATATGATGTTGGACTGTTTAATGAAGAGAAATACAATTCCATTTTGATTTGAACTAAATCAGAGGACCGCCCCTGAGCCCAGTTAGGGTCAGACATCCTGGGACCGCCCCTGAGCCCAGTTAGGGTCAGACATCCTGGACCGCCCCTGAGCCCAGTTAGGGCCAGACATCCTGGGACCGCCCCTGAGCCCAGTTAGGGTCAGACATCCTGGACCGCCCCTGAGCCCAGTTAGGGTCAGACATCCTGGACCGCCCCTGAGCCCAGTTAGGGTCAGACATCCTGGACCGCCCCTGAGCCCAGTTAGGGTCAGACATCCTGGACCGCCCCTGAGCCCAGTTAGGGTCAGGCCTCCTGGACCGCCCCTGAGCCCAGTTAGGGTCAGACATCCTGGACCGCCCCTGAGCCCAGTTAGGGTCAGACATCCTGGACCGCCCCTGAGCCCAGTTAGGGTCAGGCCTCCTGGACCGCCCCTGAGCCCAGTTAGGGTCAGACATCCTGGAACGCCCCTGAGCCCAGTTAGGGTCAGGCCTCCTGGACCGCCCCTGAGCCCAGTTAGGGTCAGACATCCTGGACCGCCCCTGAGCCCAGTTAGGGTCAGGCCTCCTGGACCGCCCCTGAGCCCAGTTAAGGTCAGACCTCCTGGACCGCCCCTGAGCCCAGTTAAGGTCAGACATCCTGGACCGCCCCTGAGCCAAGTTAGGGTCAGACATCCTGGACCGCCCCTGAGCCCAGTTAAGGTCAGACATCCTGGACCGCCCCTGAGCCCAGTTAGGGTCAGGCCTCCTGGACCGCCCCTGAGCCCAGTTAGGGTCAGACATCCTGGGACCGCCCCTGAGCCCAGTTAGGGTCAGGCCTCCTGGACCGCCCCTGAGCCCAGTTAGGGTCAGACATCCTGGACCGCCCCTGAGCCCAGTTAGGGTCAGACATCCTGGACCGCCCCTGAGCCCAGTTAGGGTCAGACATCCTGGAACGCCCCTGAGCCCAGTTAGGGTCAGGCCTCCTGGACCGCCCCTGAGCCCAGTTAGGGTCAGACATCCTGGACCGCCCCTGAGCCCAGTTAGGGTCAGGCCTCCTGGACCGCCCCTGAGCCCAGTTAAGGTCAGACATCCTGGACCGCCCCTGAGCCCAGTTAGGGTCAGGCCTCCTGGACCGCCCCTGAGCCCAGTTAAGGTCAGACATCCTGGACCGCCCCTGAGCCCAGTTAGGGTCAGGCCTCCTGGACCGCCCCTGAGCCCAGTTAGGGTCAGACATCCTGGACCGCCCCTGAGCCCAGTTAGGGTCAGACATCCTGGACCGCCCCTGAGCCCAGTTAGGGTCAGGCCTCCTGGACCGCCCCTGAGCCCAGTTAGGGTCAGGCCTCCTGGACCGCCCCTGAGCCCAGTTAGGGTCAGGCCTCCTGGACCGCCCCTGAGCCCAGTTAGGGTCAGACATCCTGGACCGCCCCTGAGCCCAGTTAGGGTAAGGCCTCCTGGACCGCCCCTGAGCCCAGTTAGGGTCAGGCCTCCTGGACCGCCCCTGAGCCCAGTTAGGGTCAGGTCTCCTGGACCGCCCCTGAGCCCAGTTAGGGTCAGGCCTCCTGGACCGCCCCTGAGCCCAGTTAGGGTCAGACATCCTGGACCGCCCCTGAGCCCAGTTAGGGTCAGGCCTCCTGGACCGCCCCTGAGCCCAGTTAGGGTCAGGCCTCCTGGACCGCCCCTGAGCCCAGTTAGGGTCAGACATCCTGGACCGCCCCTGAGCCCAGTTAGGGTCAGACATCCTGGAACGCCCCTGAGCCCAGTTAGGGTCAGGCCTCCTGGACCGCCCCTGAGCCCAGTTAGGGTCAGACATCCTGGACCGCCCCTGAGCCCAGTTAGGGTCAGGCCTCCTGGACCGCCCCTGAGCCCAGTTAAGGTCAGACATCCTGGACCGCCCCTGAGCCCAGTTAGGGTCAGGCCTCTTGGACCGCCCCTGAGCCCAGTTAAGGTCAGACATCCTGGACCGCCCCTGAGCCCAGTTAGGGTCAGGCCTCCTGGACCGCCCCTGAGCCCAGTTAGGGTCAGACATCCTGGACCGCCCCTGAGCCCAGTTAGGGTCAGACATCCTGGACCGCCCCTGAGCCCAGTTAGGGTCAGACATCCTGGACCGCCCCTGAGCCCAGTTAGGGTCAGGCCTCCTGGACCGCCCCTGAGCCCAGTTAGGGTCAGACATCCTGGACCGCCCCTGAGCCCAGTTAGGTTCAGGCCTCCTGGACCGCCCCTGAGCCCAGTTAGGGTCAGACATCCTGGACCGCCCTGAGCCCAGTTAGGGTCAGACATCCTGGACCGACCCTGAGCCCAGTTAGTGTCAGACATCCTGGGACAGTCCCTTTCTGCCATTCCGAATAAAACACAACTTTGAGAAATTATCACCAGACCATGTTTTTCTCCGTTAGGGGAGGACTAAGGTTGTCGACCAAGCTTACCTCAATTACGAGAGGGCTAAAGGTGTAGACCATTGCTGAATCTTTTTAACCACGTGGTTAAACTCTTAGACTATCGATACTGACAGAATAAGAACAAGTCTTTGATACTAATTACTAGTCTGCAGCTAGGAATTAGGTATCATTGAACGCGAAGAACGACAACCGCCGAAAGATCCATTCTATAACGAATGTCACTTTGAACTATCCCTTCTAACCAAGACAGAGAGAGAGAGAGAGAGGGAGAGATGGACAATTCGATAAAAGAAAGACTTTTCACCAGCGATCAAGACGACACACTGAGTGTAAATATATATATTGATTGCAATTGTTCCCGAATGAGTGAGCGTTCATGTGTAAGTGATTAGCATTTTAATTGTTATAATTAACTAGGGACTTCTTAGTCGACCCCCCATTGCCCCTTTGTCTAACAAGCTGCCATGCCGGTTCAGCCCACTAGGGGCACATTCTATCACCACATGTAACCATATTTACTGTTTGTTTATGCATTTCTGTGAATTACTTTGTTAGTAATAAATAAATGATTTAAGATAATTGATGTATGGATGACTCATAGTGAAGACTGGATTCGGGCAGATAACCAACAATTTACGACGTTTGGAATGAGACTAACGTGAGGTAAAATAAATAAATCATTAATCAGAAGACTATTGATCAGATATGAAAATATCTGAAAGGTTATATTGGGAAATTATATACCTTTGTAATCTGAATACCTTCCTTGGTGCCCCCTATTTCCTAGTTAATCACAGTTACACGATTAATTAGTTTGATCGCGTTATACTAATTACAGGGAATCTTTGATAAAACGATGTCTTTAATTTAATGATAGTCAAGACACGAAGAAATGCTCACTAACAGGGATGAAACAAATTTGTGCTCAAAGTTTGAAAGAAATAAGCTTTTTTTTCCAGTTCATAAAACACTTCACAGGTTACATTTATATTATTGGTTTAATATGTTACGAATTTGCAAAACGTATAATATTTAACGAATTCTAGCTAGGTGGCTAATGTTAGCTAGATGACTAACGCATGGACCACGCCCCCAAGCTCATGAAGAACATCCGCTTCCCCCTCATGAACCCCCAGGAGCTCATCAACCACGTGCAAATGGTGGACTTAGCTAGGCTAAGGGTTAGGTTAAAGGGTTAAGGGTTAAGATTAGTAAAAAAGGGCTAGCTATAGCATGCTAAGTAGTTGAAAAGTTGCTAATTAGCCAAAACGCTAAAGTGTTCCATGATGAGATTGGAACTGGCAACTTTGGGTTTCTAGATGTTCGCATTATACGTCCACCCATCCACCCTACTTTCATTTTTGCTTTAAGTAACCATCCGCCTTATGTAGCGCCATACCAAACGTAACATATCATACTAATTTGAGTGTCCCCGGATTTACGTTTACTATGTGACGTATAGTTTATGAGATCAGGTTGGTTACCCCAGATACAAAAAGTGTTGTTTACAATAGCGTGTTAATTGTGCAAACATCGTTCCCTACAACAAAGCTCTTCCCTCTGTTAAAACACACAATACTTCCTGTATACTTGGAGTAACTTCAGGGAGGGACTTGAGAGAGAGCGAGAAAGAAAGAGAGAGAGAGTGAGAGAGCGAGACAGAGAGAGAAACATGTGAGAGCAAACAACAAAACAACAACTGGGGCTCAGTCACGATGAAGAAGAGAAGACGATGAAGAAACATCTGCTTTGAAATCCATCTCCTCTGTCTTCTCTGCCAGGGGGATTAGTGTGGATTACACATACACAGGATCAAACAGGCATTCTGCTCCATGTACGCATCAGTCCAAACACCATCAAACAGCCCTTCTGCTATATGTTTTCATTCAAGGCCTTTTATCAGCCTATACAGGGCCTGTCTATACGGTTAGGTCCAGGTACACCCTGCACATCAAAAGGCCCAGACAATAACAGGTTTAAAACCGATCATACCTAGTAATCCATCAGATTAGGGGGTGGATTTATAATGATTCAAAGAAGCTGTATTTCTACTAGAGATAACATCATCATCTCACTCAGGTATACTTCTTATTGAACACATAACATTTAAAAAAAAAAACCTCTAGCATTAATTACCTAACAAATTAACAAATCACTAAACTCTCTCTCTCTCTCTTATAACTCATATTTTCCATTTCACACAAAAAACAAACATTGTCCTGTTAGGTCAAGCCTTGGTTGTTCCTACTCAACTCAGAGGGGACTGGGAGGGATCTCCATGATGTTCCTATTCAACTCAGAGGGGACTGGGAGGGAGCTCCATGTTGTTCCTACTCAACCCAGAGGGGACTGGGTGGGAGCTCCATGATGTTCCTATTCAACCCAGAGGGGACTGGGAGGGAGCTCAATGATGTTCCTATTCAACAGACAGGCACATCATCTACCAGGTGAAACATGTGTCTCTTGAATTACAACGAGACCCAGGGTGCTGTGCCCATCACCATGGTGTTGCCACGGCATCCGCAGCACCCGCACACTGGGACAGCTGGGGGCCAGGAGACCATGCTGAAACCTTTCCAGCACCAGGAGAAAGACTGTGTGAACAGCACCCCACTACGTACGGACCGACTGACCGGGAGAGACACCGTGTGAACACCACTACGTACTGACCGGGAGAGAGACCGTGTGAACGGCACCCCACTACGTACTGACCAGGAGAGAGACTGTGTGAACAGCACCCCACTACGTACTGACCAGGAGAGAGACCGTGTGAACGGCACCCCACTACGTACTGACCCTGAGAGAGACCGTGTGAACGGCACCCCACTACGTACTGACCAGGAGAGAGACTGTGTGAACAGCACCCCACTACGTACTGACCAGGAGAGAGACTGTGTGAACGGCACCCCACTACGTACTGACCAGGAGAGAGACTGTGTGAATGGCACCCCACTAGGTACTGACCGGGAGAGAGACCGTGTGAACGGCACCCCACTACGTACTGACCGGGAAAGAGACTGTGTGAACGGCACCCCACTACGTACTGACCGGGAGAGAGACCGTGTGAACAGCACCCCACTACGTACTGACCGACCGACCGGGAGAGAGACTGTGTGAACAGCACCCCACTACGTACTGACCGGGAGAGAGACTGTGTGAACGGCACCCCACTACGTACTGACCGGGAGAGAGACTGTGTGAACGGCACCCCACTACGTACTGACCGGGAGAGAGACTGTGTGAACGGCACCCCACTACGTACTGACCGGGAGAGAGACTGTGTGAACGGCACCCCACTACGTACTGACCGGGAGAGAGACTGTGTGAACGGCACCCCACTACGTACTGACCAGGAGAGAGACTGTGTGAATGGCACCCCACTACGTACTGACCGGGAGAGAGACTGTGTGAACGGCACCCCACTACGTACTGACCGGGAGAGAGACTGTGTGAACGGCACCCCACTACGTACTGACCGGGAGAGAGACCGTGTGAACAGCACAGCAGGTGTCAATACATCTTGTAGTCCATTCAACAGAACACTACATCACACATCAATACATCCTGTAGTCCATTCAACAGAACACTACATCAGGTATCAATACATCCTGTAGTCCATTCAACAGAACACTACATCAGGTATCAATACATCCTGTAGTCCATTCAACAGAACACTACATCAGGTATCAATACATCCTGTAGTCCATTCAACAGAACACTACATCAGGTATCAATACATCCTGTAGTCCATTCAACAGAACACTACATCAGGTATCAATACATCCTGTAGTCCATTCAACAGAACACTACATCAGGTATCAATACATCCTGTAGTCCATTCAGCAGAACACTACATCAGGTATCAATACGTCCTGTAGTCCATTCAGCAGAACACTACATCAGGTATCAATACATCCTGTAGTCCATTCAACAGAACACTACATCAGGTATCAATACATCCTGTAGTCCATTCAACAGAACACTACATCAGGTATCAATACATCCTGTAGTCCATTCAACAGAACACTACATCAGGTATCAATACATCCTGTAGTCCATTCAACAGAACACTACATCAGGTATCAATACATCCTGTAGTCCATTCAACAGAACACTACATCACGTATCAATACATCCTGTAGTCCATTCAACAGAACACTACATCAGGTATCAATACATCCTGTAGTCCATTCAACAGAACACTACATCAGGTATCAATACATCCTGTAGTCCATTCAGCAGAACACTACATCAGGTATCAATACATCCTGTAGTCCATTCAACAGAACACTACATCAGGTATCAATACATCCTGTAGTCCATTCAACAGAACACTACATCAGGTATCAATACATCCTGTAGTCCATTCAACAGAACACTACATCAGGTATCAATACATCCTGTAGTCCATTCAGCAGAACACTACATCAGGTATCAATACATCCTGTAGTCCATTCAACAGAACACTACATCAGGTATCAATACATCCTGTAGTCCATTCAACAGAACACTACATCAGGTATCAATACATCCTGTAGTCCATTCAACAGAACACTACATCAGGTATCAATACATCCTGTAGTCCATTCAACAGAACACTACATCAGGTATCAATACATCCTGTAGTCCATTCAACAGAACACTACATCACACATCAATACATCCTGTAGTCCATTCAACAGAACACTACATCAGGTATCAATACATCCTGTAGGCCATTCAACAGAACACTACATCAGGTATGTAGTGTAATGTAGTCCATTCAACAGAACACTACATCACACATCAATACATCCTGTAGTCCATTCAACAGAACACTACATCACACATCAATACATCCTGTAGTCCATTCAACAGAACACTACATCAGGTATCAATACATCCTGTAGTCCATTCAACAGAACACTACATCAAGTATCAATACATCCTGTAATCCATTCAACAGAACACTACATCAGGTATCAATACATCCTGTAGTCCATTCAACAGAACACTACATCAGGTATCAATACATCCTGTAGTCCATTCAACAGAACACTACATCAGGTATCAATACATCCTGTAGTCCATTCAACAGAACACTACATCAGGTATCAATACATCCTGTAGTCCATTCAACAGAACACTACATCACACATCAATACATCCTGTAGTCCATTCAACAGAACACTACATCAAGTATCAATACATCCTGTAATCCATTCAACAGAACACTACATCACGTATCAATACATCCCAGGACCCTCTCTGATAGGCTGAGCGATCAGCTCCAGGTAAACGTGAGCAGCCTGGGAGGAAGTGAACACGTAGCACCTGGTCCCTTTGTTGTGTTAGTCTTGTCTATCAGTGGGTGGTTTGGACAGGGACTGACTGAACAGCAAACACACTGGAGCAGGACGCTGCCTGACAACTGGCTAAGAGACTTTATACAGCAACGGGACAGAACACGGTGTGTGTGTGTGTGTGTGTGTGTGTGTGTGTGTGTGCGTGTGTGTGTGCAGCTGGCTGGTAGAAGTCATGCTAATAAGACTGGTCCCAGACGGACAGCACTTTCACAGCCAGGATTTATTATAAAAGACCACAGCTCTAGTGTGTGTATGTGTGTGTGTATGTGTGTGTGTGGTTTGTGTGTGTGTGTGGTTTGTGTGTGTGTGTGGTTTGTGTTTGCCAGCAGCCTCCAGACTGACTGTCTCAGGTGAGTTGTAGCTTGGCTGCTCTCTGCTACTGGTTGATTAGCAGACAGTCTATTAAGACAAATTCCCTGATCACTGCTACATCGCCCATTCAACTACCACCCAACAACTAGCCAACAACCACCCAACAACCACCCAACTACCACTCAACTACCACCCAACAACTAGCCAACTACCACCCAACAACTAGCCAACTACCACCCAACAACTAGCCAACTACCACCCAACAACCACTCAACAACCACCCAACTACCACTCAGCTACCACCCAACAACCACCCAACAACCACCCAACTACTAGCCAACTACTAGCCAACAACCACCCAACAACCACCCAACTACTAGCCAACAACCACCCAACTACCACTCAACTACCACCCAACAACTAGCCAACTACCACCCAACAACTAGCCAACTACCACCCAACAACTAGCCAACTACCACCCAACAACCACTCAACAACCACCCAACTACCACTCAGCTACCACCCAACAACCACCCAACAACCACCCAACTACTAGCCAACTACTAGCCAACAACCACCCAACAACCACCCAACTACTAGCCAACAACCACCCAACTACCACTCAACTACCACCCAACTACCACCCAACTACCACCCAACTACCACCCAACAACTAGCCAACAGGATGTATTGATACAACTAGCCAACAACCACCCAACAACTAGCCAAAAACTACCCAACTACCACCCAACTACCACTCAACTACCACCCAACAACCAACCAACTACCACCCAACAACCATCCAACAAACAGCCAAAAACTAGCCAAAAACTACCCAACTACCACCCAACTACCACTCAACTACCACCCAACTACCACTCAACTACCACCCAACAACCACCCAACAACTAAACAACTACCAACTACCAACAACTACAGCAGCTCTACGTCGGCCAACAGGGAAGTAACAGCAGCTCTACGTCGGCCAACAGGGAAGTAACAGCAGCTCTACGTCGGCCAACAGGGAAGTAACAGCAGCTCTACATCGGCCAACGGGGAAGTAACAGCAGCTCTACGTCGGCCAACGGGGAAGTAACAGCAGCTCTACGTCGGCCAACGGGGAAGTAACAGCAGCTCTACGTCGGCCAACGGGGAAGTAACAGCAGCTCTACGTCGGCCAACGGGGAAGTAACAGCAGCTCTACGTCGGCCAACGGGGAAGTAACAGCAGCTCTACATCGGCCAACGGGGAAGTAACAGCAGCTCTATGTCGGCCAACGGGGAAGTAACAGCAGCTCTACGTCGGCCAACGGGGAAGTAACAGCAGCTCTACGTCGGCCAACGGGGAAGTAACAGCAGCTCTACGTCGGCCAACGGGGAAGTAACAGCAGCTCTACGTCGGCCAACGGGGAAGTAACAGCAGCTCTACGTCGGCCAACGGGGAAGTAACAGCAGCTCTACGTCGGCCAACGGGGAAGTAACATCAGCTCTACGTCGGCCAACGGGGAAGTAACAGCAGCTCTACGTCGGCCAACGGGGAAGTAACAGCAGCTCTACGTCGGCCAACGGGGAAGTAACAGCAGCTCTACGTCGGCCAACGGGGAAGTAACAGCAGCTCTACGTCGGCCAACGGGGAAGTAACAGCAGCTCTACGTCGGCCAACGGGGAAGTAACATCAGCTCTACGTCGGCCAACGGGGAAGTAACAGCAGCTCTACGTCGGCCAACGGGGAAGTAACAGCAGCTCTACGTCGGCCAACGGGGAAGTAACAGCAGCTCTACGTCGGCCAACGGGGAAGTAACAGCAGCTCTACGTCGGCCAACGGGGAAGTAACAGCAGCTCTACGTCGGCCAACGGGGAAGTAACAGCAGCTTTCCACCTTGTACATTTATTTTTTTATTTTTTAAAATTTATTTTACCCCTTTTTCTCCTCAATTTCGTGGTATCCAATTGTTAGTAGCTACTATCTTGTCTTATCGCTACAACTCCCGTAAGGAGTGCGCATCCAACCCGGAAGCCAGCCGCACCGATGACCGGAGGAAACACTGTGCACCTGGCAACCTTGGTTAGCGCGCACTGCGCCCGGCCCGCCACAGGAGTCGCTGGTGCGCGATGAGACAAGGATATCCCTACCGGCCACACCCTCCTTAACCCGGACGATGCTAGGCCAATTGTGCGTCGCCCCACGGTCGCGGCCGGTTACAACAGAGCCTGGGCGCGAACCCAGGGACTCTGATGGCACAGCTGGCGCTGCAGTACAGCGCCCTTAACCACTGCGCCACCCGGGAGGCTCTCCTTGTACATTTATACTGGACAAAATCCATTTGTAAAAACCTCCAGGGAACGAACCAAACCCACTACTAACGTTATTGTAATTCTCCGCTGCTCTACGACGACCATAAAAGTGATGTGCACCACAACACCAGTAGAGATGTGTTTTAGGTGCTGCTCTGCGACAACCATTAAAGTGATGTGCACCACAACACCATGGGAGATGTGTTTTAGGTGCTGCTCTGCGACAACCATAAAAATTATGTGCACCACAACACCAGTAGAGATGTGTTTTAGGTGCTGCTCTGCGACAACCATTAAAGTGATGTGCACCACAACACCATGGGAGATGTGTTTTAGGTGCTGCTCTGCGACAACCATAAAAATTATGTGCACCACAACACCAGTAGAGATGTGTTTTAGGTGCTGCTCTGCGACAACCATTAAAGTGATGTGCACCACAACACCATGGGAGATGTGTTTCAGGTGCTGCTCTGCGACAACCATTAAAGTGATGTGCACCACAACACCATGGGAGATGTGTTTTAGGTGCTGATCCACGACAACCATAAAAGTGATGTGCACCACAACACCAGTAGAGATGTGTTTTAGGTGCTGCTCCACGACAACCATAAAAGTGATGTGCACCACAACACCATGGGAGATGTGTTTTAGGTGCTGCTCTGCGACAACCATAAAAATTATGTGCACCACAACACCAGTAGAGATGTGTTTTAGGTGCTGCTCTGCGACAACCATTAAAGTGATGTGCACCACAACACCATGGGAGATGTGTTTTAGGTGCTGCTCTGCGACAACCATAAAAATTATGTGCACCACAACACCAGTAGAGATGTGTTTTAGGTGCTGCTCTGCGACAACCATTAAAGTGATGTGCACCACAACACCATGGGAGATGTGTTTTAGGTGCTGCTCTGCGACAACCATAAAAATTATGTGCACCACAACACCAGTAGAGATGTGTTTTAGGTGCTGCTCTGCGACAACCATTAAAGTGATGTGCATCACAACACCATGGGAGATGTGTTTCAGGTGCTGCTCTGCGACAACCATTAAAGGGATGTGCACCACAACACCATGGGAGATGTGTTTTAGGTGCTGATCCACGACAACCATAAAAGTGATGTGCACCACAACACCAGTAGAGATGTGTTTTAGGTGCTGCTCCACGACAACCATAAAAGTGATGTGCACCACAACACCATGGGAGATGTGTTTTAGGTGCTGCTCTGCGACAACCATAAAAGTGATGTGCACCACAACACCAGTAGAGATGTGTTTTAGGTGCTGCTCCACGACAACCATAAAAGTGATGTGCACCACAACACCAGTAGAGATGTGTTTTAGGTGCTGATCCACGACAACCATAAAAGTGATGTGCACCACAACACCATGGGAGATGTGTTTTAGGTGCTGCTCTACGACAACCATAAAAGTGATGTGCACCACAACACCAGTAGAGATGTGTTTTAGGTGCTGCTCTAACCTGTGGCTACATTAACCCATGCCAGCGGCCCAAATGGAACCCTATATTCCCTTATCTAGTGCACTACTTTCGACCAGGTCCCATAGGGGTAAGTGCACTATACCGGGAATAAGGGTGCCATTTTGGGGAAAAACGTCTCATAAATGGCCAAGGACGAACACGATGAGTAATCAACTTGTCCATGTTTATCTAATGTGGCAGACAGATATATAACAGTCGTCTAAACAACGGGGCTGATTGGGTGAAGCAGTCGACTCTTATTTACACTGATGTGTCCTTAAGCCTGGCATTATGAGGCATGTAAGCAATAACGTCCGGAGACAAACCCCGCTATTTCATGTAATTACCCCAGTAACAGAGGGGCCCGGGGTGTGTGTGTGTGTGTGTGTGTGTGTGTGTGTAACAGAGGGGCCCGGGGTGTGTGTGTGTGTGTGTGTGTGTGTGTGTAACAGAGGGGCCCGGGGTGTGTGTGTGTGTGTGTAACAGAGGGAGGCTACGAGGAACAGGGAGAGGAGGACATTATTAAAACTATTCAGATCTGTGTGTAATCTGTGCTTTATGACATGCTAATTTCAATCAACAGACCCACTGTGGGCACTGGCCATGTAAGGAAGGGCCTCAGGATGATGTTAGCCTCTTCAAACTAAAATCAGAGAGACTTTACATTTAGTGAGTATTACATTGAGAGACTTTACATTTAGTGAGTATTACATTTAGTGAGTATTACATTTAGTGAGTATTACATTCAGAGACTTTACATTTAGTGAGTATTACATTCAGAGACTTTACATTTAGTGACTATTACATTTAGTGAGTATTACATTGAGATACTTTACATTTAGTGAGTATTACATTGAGAGACTTTACATTTAGTGAGTATTACATTTAGTGAGTATTACATTTAGTGAGTATTACATTCAGAGACTTTACATTTAGTGAGTATTACATTCAGAGACTTTACATTTAGTGACTATTACATTTAGTGAGTATTACATTCAGAGACTTTACATTTAGTGAGAATTACATTCAGAGACTTTACATTTAGTGAGTATTACATTCAGAGACTTTACATTTAGTGAATATTACATTTAGTGAGTATTACATTCAGAGACTTTACATTTAGTGAGTATTACATTCAGAGACTTTACATTTAGTGAGTATTACATTGAGAGACTTTACATTTAGTGAGTATTACATTTAGTGAGTATTACATTCAGAGACTTTACATTTAGTGAGTATTACATTTAGTGAGTATTACATTTAGGGACTATTACATTTAGTGAGTATTCCATTGAGAGACTTTACATTTAGTGAGTATTACATTTAGTGAGTATTACATTGAGAGACTTTACATTTAGTGAGTATTACATTTAGTGAGTATTACATTTAGGGACTATTACATTTAGTGAGTATTCCATTGAGAGACTTTACATTTAGTGACTATTACATTTACTGAGTATTACATTCAGATACTTTACATTTAGGGAGTATTACATTTAGTGAGTATTACATTCAGAGACTTTACATTTAGTGAGTATTACATTGAGAGACTTTACATTTAGTGAATATTACATTTAGTGAGTATTACATTTAGGGACTATTACATTTAGTGAGTATTACATTCAGAGACTTTACATTTAGTGAGTATTACATTGAGAGACTTTACATTTAGTGAGTATTACATTTAGTGAGTATTACATTGAGAGACTTTACATTTAGTGAGTATTACATTTAGTGAGTATTACATTCAGAGACTTTACATTTAGTGACTATTACATTTACTGAGTATTACATTCAGAGACTTTACATTTAGTGAGAATTACATTCAGAGACTTTACATTTAGTGAGTATTACATTGAGAGACTTTACATTTAGTGAGTATTACATTTAGTGAGTATTACATTCAGAGACTTTACATTTAGTGAGTATTACATTCAGAGACTTTACATTTAGTGAGTATTACATTGAGAGACTTTACATTTAGTGAGTATTACATTTAGTGAGTATTACATTTAGGGACTATTACATTTAGTGAGTATTCCATTGAGAGACTTTACATTTAGTGACTATTACATTTACTGAGTATTACATTCAGATACTTTACATTTAGGGAGTATTACATTTAGTGAGTATTACATTCAGAGACTTTACATTTAGGGAGTATTACATTGAGATACTTTACATTTAGTGAGTATTACATTCAGAGACTTTACATTTAGTGAGTATTACATTTAGTGAGTATTACATTCAGAGACTTTACATTTAGTGAGAATTACATTCAGAGACTTTACATTTAGTGAGTATTACATTCAGAGACTTTACATTTAGTGAGTATTACATTTAGTGAGTATTACATTCAGAGACTTTACATTTAGTGAGTATTACATTGAGAGACTTTACATTTAGTGAGTATTACATTTAGTGAGTATTACATTGAGAGACTTTACATTTAGTGAGTATTACATTTAGTGAGTATTACATTCAGAGACTTTACATTTAGTGACTATTACATTTACTGAGTATTACATTCAGAGACTTTACATTTAGTGAGAATTACATTCAGAGACTTTACATTTAGTGAGTATTACATTGAGAGACTTTACATTTAGTGAGTATTACATTTAGTGAGTATTACATTTAGGGACTATTACATTTAGTGAGTATTACATTTAGTGAGTATTACATTCAGAGACTTTACATTTAGTGACTATTACATTTAGTGAGTATTACATTTAGGGACTATTACATTTAGTGAGTATTACATTCAGAGACTTTACATTTAGTGAGTATTACATTGAGAGACTTTACATTTAGTGAATATTACATTTAGTGAGTATTACATTTAGGGACTATTACATTTAGTGAGTATTACATTCAGAGACTTTACATTTAGTGAGTATTACATTGAGAGACTTTACATTTAGTGAGTATTACATTTAGTGAGTATTACATTGAGAGACTTTACATTTAGTGAGTATTACATTTAGTGAGTATTACATTCAGAGACTTTACATTTAGTGACTATTACATTTACTGAGTATTACATTCAGAGACTTTACATTTAGTGAGAATTACATTCAGAGACTTTACATTTAGTGAGTATTACATTGAGAGACTTTACATTTAGTGAGTATTACATTTAGTGAGTATTACATTTAGGGACTATTACATTTAGTGAGTATTACATTTAGTGAGTATTACATTCAGAGACTTTACATTTAGTGAGTATTACATTTAGGGACTATTACATTTAGTGAGTATTACATTCAGAGACTTTACATTTAGTGAGTATTACATTGAGAGACTTTACATTTAGTGAGTATTACATTCAGAGACTTTACATTTAGTGAGTATTACATTGAGAGACTTTACATTTAGTGAGTATTACATTTAGTGAGTATTACATTGAGAGACTTTACATTTAGTGAGTATTACATTTAGTGAGTATTACATTCAGAGACTTTACATTTAGTGAGAATTACATTCAGAGACTTTACATTTAGTGAGTATTACATTTAGTGAGTATTACATTCAGAGACTTTACATTTAGTGACTATTACATTTACTGAGTATTACATTCAGAGACTTTACATTTAGTGAGTATTACATTGAGAGACTTTACATTTAGTGAGTATTACATTTAGTGAGTATTACATTCATAGACTTTACATTTAGTGAGTATTACATTCAGAGACTTTACATTTAGTGAGTATTACATTGAGAGACTTTACATTTAGTGAGTATTACATTTAGTGAGTATTACATTTAGGGACTATTACATTTAGTGAGTATTCCATTGAGAGACTTTACATTTAGTGACTATTACATTTACTGAGTATTACATTGAGAGACTTTACATTTAGTGAGTATTACATTGAGAGACTTTACATTTAGTGAGTATTACATTTAGTGAGTATTACATTCAGATACTTTACATTTAGGGAGTATTACATTGAGATACTTTACATTTAGTGAGTATTACATTCAGAGACTTTACATTTAGTGAGTATTACATTCAGAGACTTTACATTTAGTGAGTATTACATTGAGAGACTTTACATTTAGTGAGTATTACATTTAGTGAGTATTACATTCAGATACTTTACATTTAGGGAGTATTACATTGAGATACTTTACATTTAGTGAGTATTACATTCAGAGACTTTACATTTAGTGAGTATTACATTCAGAGACTTTACATTTAGTGAGTATTACATTGAGAGACTTTACATTTAGTGAGTATTACATTTAGAGACTTTACATTTAGGGAGTATTACATTGAGATACTTTACATTTAGTGAGTATTACATTTAGAGACTTTACATTTAGTGAGTATTACATTTAGAGACTTTACATTTAGTGAGTATTACATTCAGAGACTTTACATTTAGTGAGTATTACATTTAGTGAGTATTACATTCAGAGACTTTACATTTAGTGAGTATTCCATTGAGAGACTTTACATTTAGTGAGTATTACATTGAGAGACTTTACATTTAGTGAGTATTACATTTAGTGAGTATTACATTCAGAGACTTTACATTTAGTGAGTATTCCATTGAGAGACTTTACATTTAGTGACTATTACATTTAGTGAGTATTACATTGAGATACTTTACATTTAGTGACTATTACATTCAGACTAGAGAGACAAGAATCCACGAGTCACACAGGAAGTAACATTTGGAAGTAACAAATTGACAAAATGGCAACTCTTAAAGAGAGACAAATCCCTGTCACAACAGATGTGTGGAGAAAGACAGATACATGCTGTTAACACAAAGCAGAATACAGCAGTTTCCAGGGACCTGACAGACCAAATACCTGACTGAGGCTTTAACATGTTTCTTCACTTCCACCCACACACACACTCACACACACACACACACACACACACACAGACACACACACACACAGACACACACACACACACACACACACACACACACACACACACACTTTACAAAACACCTCTGTCTCCGTTTCCACACACTCTCCCGGAACTGTGTGTGTGTGTTTGTGGGCTTGCGTCCGTGTGTGTGTGTATGTACACATGTTTGTGTGTGTGTGTTTGTGCGCTTGCGTCCGTTTGTTTGTGGGCTTGCGTCCGTGTGTATGTACACATGTGTGTGTGTGTGTGTGTGTGTGCGGGCGGTAAAAATGTGTGTGTGGGAGGAAGACATGTCATTCCAGAGGATGTGTGAGCTTCCTTCCTTTCTGTTCATTAAGACTGTAGGAGAGAAGCTGCAGGAGATTTCACCACAGAGTTAAACACGAACAGAAAACCTCCACGCAGGTCAAACTGATTAAGACTGTTGAAGAGAATGACGGCGACGGACAGATTTAAATTCTAGACGGTGATTTAATTTAGTTGGGAGAGAGAACTAAGAGTTGAGTCTGACAATCAGGCAACCATCAGTCAAGAACCTGCTTCATTAAAACATCCTGAACTCTACATCTCCTGTCTCAATAAAGTTAGGATATCACGTACGTCTCAATAAAGTTATGATATCACGTATGTCTCAATAAAGTTAGGATATCACGTACGTCTCAATAAAGTTAGGATATCACGTACGTCTCAATAAAGTTAGGATATCACGTACGTCTCAATAAAGTTAGGATATCACGTAGTGCACAAAGCCCTCTCACCACCTCGTCAGTCTCCAGTCTGTCTCCTCTCTCCATCTCCAGTCAGTCTCCTCTCTCTATCTCCTGTCAGTCTCCTCTCTCTATCTCCTGTCAGTCTCCTCTCTCTATCTCCTGTCAGTCTCCTCTGTGAGTCTCCTCTCTCCATCTCCTGTCAGTCTCCTCTCTCCAGTCAGTCTCCTCTCTCCAGTCAGTCTCCTCTCTCCAGTCAGTCTCCTCTCTCTATCTCCTGTCAGTCTCCTCTCTCCATCTCCAGTCAGTCTCCTCTCTCCTGTCAGTCTCCTCTCTCCATGTCTAGTCAGTCTCCTCTCTCCTGTCAGTGTCCTCTCTCCATGTCCAGTCAGTCTCCTCTCTCTATCTCCAGTCGGTCTCCTCTTTCTATCTCCTGTCAGTCTCCTCCCTCCATCTCATGTCAGTCTCCTCTCTCCATCTCCTGTCAGTCTTCTCTCTCCATCTCCAGTCAGTCTCCTCTCTCCATGTCCAGTCAGTCTCCTCTCTCTATCTCCAGTCGGTCTCCTCTTTCTATCTCCTGTCAGTCTCCTCCCTCCATCTCATGTCAGTCTCCTCTCTCCATCTCCTGTCAGTCTTCTCTCTCCATCTCCAGTCAGTCTCCTCTCTCCATCTCCAGTCAGTCTCCTCTCTCCATCTCCAGTCAGTCTCCTCTCTCCATCTCCAGTCTGTCTCCTCTCTCCATCTCCTATTAGTCTCCTTTCTCTACCTCCTGTCAGTCTCCTCTCTCCATCTCCAGTCAGTCTCCTCTCTCCATCTCCAGTCAGTCTCCTCTCTCCATCTCCAGTCAGTCTCCTCTCTCCATCTGCAGTCTGTCTCCTCTCTCCATTTCCTCTCTCCATCTCCAGTCTGTCTCCTCTCTCCATCTCCTATTAGTCTCCTTTCTCTACCTCCTGTCAGTCTCCTCTCTCCATCTCCAGTCAGTCTCCTCTCTCTACCTCCTGTCAGTCTCCTCTCTCTACCTCCTGTCAGTCTCCTCAAACGCATGAGCCTCATCTCCACTTAACCCCATCACTTTTAATTAAATGGTCTTTCAATTAAGAGTTTGTTATAAATTAAATGTATTATATTATATAACCTGTGTTCTGAATATATAAACTGGGGCCTGTTCAGAAGAGAGCAACACTAAAGACCGTTCAGGTAGAAATGTACTGTGTAGAACAGTTATGATTGTTAGGCACATAGAATAAGCCGATCATGTCAGCCCCATTCATCACATTTCTATCTGAATCTATTCAGTGTCACCACACTGAAGTCACCGTATCGGTCTTTAGTGTCTCGTCTTCAGTGGACCTGAAGTGTCTCTGATGTTCATTCACACAGAAAATCCTCTTCAGGCTTTCAGAGACACCGTAATCACCAGTCCTCTCCAGTCAGTTAGACCATGGTAATGCTGCTAATCACCAGTCCTCTCCAGTCAGTTAGACCATGGTAATGCTGCTAATCACCCCAGGAAGAGTAGCTGCTGCCTTGGCAGGAACTAATGTGGATCCATAATAAACCCCAGGAAGAGTAGCTGCTGTCTTGACAGGAACTAATGGGGATCCATAATAAACCCCCAGGAAGAGTAGCTGCTGTCTTGACAGGAACTAATGGGGATCCATAATAAACCCCAGGAAGAGTAGCTGGCTGCCTTGACAGGAACTAATGGGGATCCTTAATAAACCCCAGGAAGAGTAGCTGCTGCCTTGGCAGGAACTAATGGGGATCCATAATAAACCCCAGGAAGAGTAGCTGCTGCCTTGGCAGGAACTAATGGGGATCCATAATAAACCCCAGGAAGAGTAGCTGCTGCCTTGACAGGAACTAATGGGGATCCTTAATAAACCCCAGGAAGAGTAGCTGGCTGCCTTGACAGGAACTAATGGGGATCCATAATAAACCCCAGGAAGAGTAGCTGCTGCCTTGACAGGAACTAATGAGGATCCATAATAAACCCCAGGAAGAGTAGCTGCTGTCTTGGCAGGAACTAATGGGGATCCATAATAAACCCCATGAAGAGTAGCTGCTGCCTTGGCAGGAACTAATGGGGATCCATAACAAATACAGGAGAAAATATTCTGCTGGCCGGCTCTCCAGGAACCATCACATCAGCCTGAAGACAGACTGGACAAACTCCTGTTTCTAGAAATTCATTCTAAAACTGAATACATAAAGACACTAATAAGTCTTTATTTTTTGTTTAATTTGTATTTAATTCTAAGTAAGTCACAGCCTATACGTGCAACGTATAGACAACAATGATTTAATACAACCAAAATGTTGTTTAAATGCTGAGCTCTTTACGTTCCTACCAGACTACTGCGTCGAACTCTCAAATGATTCACAGTGTATTTCCATTGGGACTCTACTCACATCCTCAGTATGGGACCAAATGATTCACAGTGTATTTCCTTTGTTCCATGAGATGGGACTCTACTCACATCCTCTGTATGAGACCAAATGATTCACAGTGTATTTCCATTGGGACTCTACTCACATCCCCTGTATGAGACCAAATGATTCACAGTGTATTTCCATTGGGCCTCTACTCACATCCTCTGTATGAGACCAAATGATTCACAGTGTATTTCCATTGGGACTCTACTCACATCCTCTGTATGAGACCAAATGATTCACAGTGTATTTCCATTGGGACTCTACTCACATCCTCTGTATGAGACCAAATTATTCACAGTGTATTTCCATTGGGACTCTACTCACATCCTCTGTATGAGACCAAATGATTCACAGTGTATTTCCATTGGGACTCCACTCACATCCTCTGTATGAGACCAAATGATTCACAGTGTATTTCCATTGGGACTCTACTCACATCCTCAGTATGGGACCAAATGATTCACAGTGTATTTCCATTGGGACTCTACTCACATCCTCTGTATGAGACCAAATGATTCACAGTGTATTTCCATTGGGACTCCACTCACATCCTCTGTATGAGACCAAATGATTCACAGTGTATTTCCATTGGGCCTCCACTCACATCCTCTGTATGGGACCAAATGATTCACAGTGTATTTCCATTGGGACTCTACTCACATCCTCTGTATGGGACCAAATGATTCACAGTGTATTTCCATTGGGACTCTACTCACATCCTCTGTATGAGACCAAATGATTCACTCTGCACACCATATACTGGAAACAAGGACACCATAGGAATGGACACTTATAGGGATGGACACCATAGGAATGGACACCATAGGGATGGACACCATGGGGATGGACACCATAGGAATGGACACCATGGGAATGGACACCATGGGAATGGACACCATGGGAATGGACACTTATAGGGATGGACACCATAGGGATGGACACCATGGGGATGGACACCATAGGGATGGACACCATAGGGATGGACACCATGGGGATGGACACCATGGGAATGGACACTTATAGGGATGGACACCATAGGGATGGACACCATGGGGATGGACACCATAGGGATGGACACCATAGGGATGGACACCATAGGGATGGACACTTATAGGGATGGACACCATAGGAATGGACACCATAGAGATGGACACCACAGGGATGGACACCATATGAATGGACACTCATAGGGATGGACACCATAGGGATGGACACCATAGGAATGGACACCATAGGAATGGACACCATAGGGATGGACACCATAGGAATGGACACCATATGGATGGACACCATAGAGATGGACACCACAGGGATGGACACCATAGGGATGGACACCATGGGAATGGACACTTATAGGGATGGACACCATAGGGATGGACACCATGGGGATGGACACCATAGGGATGGACACCATAGGGATGGACACTTATAGGGATGGACACCATAGGAATGGACACCATGGGAATGGACACTTATAGGGATGGACACCATAGGGATGGACACCATGGGGATGGACACCATAGGGATGGACACCATAGGGATGGACACCATAGGGATGGACACCATAGGGATGGACACTTATAGGGATGGACACCATAGGAATGGACACCATAGGGAAGGACACCATAGAGATGGACACCACAGGGATGGACACCATATGAATGGACACTCATAGGGATGGACACCATAGAGATGGACACCACAGAGATGGACACCATAGGGATGGACACCATAGGGATGGACACCATAGAGATGGACACCATAGGGATGGACACCATAGAGATGGACACCACAGGGATGGACACCATAGGGATGGACACCATAGGGATGGACACCATAGAGATGGACACCACAGGGATGGACACCATAGGAATGGACACCATAGGGATGGACACCATAGGAATGGACACCATAGGGATGGACACCATAGAGATGGACACCACAGGGATGGACACCACAGGGATGGACACCATAGGGATGGACACCATAGGGATGGACACCATAGAGATGGACACCACAGGGATGGACACCATAGGAATGGACACCATAGGGATGGACACCATAGAGATGGACACCACAGGGATGGACACCATATGAATGGACACTCATAGGGATGGACACCATAGAGATGGACACCACAGGGATGGACACCATCAAACAACCAGAACATCCCCCTCTCAGGCTTTGAGGAAGGAGAAAGGCGAGAGTTGGCAATATACCATGAACATCTGAAAAACTCCCGCCTGCACAATCCCTCAGAAAGGTGAATGAAACGAAGGGATTGAAGTGAATGACGTCTCACCTTGTGGTGGTAGGGGTTATAGGAGTGGAACAGGGTCGACAGCTCTTTGGTCCGTTGTTTTTTCTGTGGAGAGAGAAGTAAAGATTTTTGTTGTTATTTTCAGACAGAAAGAGAAGTCACAGTAGTCGAGCTGAATGGATTAGAAATATGACATATTATCAGCCCACAAGATTAAGAGACAAATCTACCCCGTTTATTCCCATAATAACGGCATAATAACTCCATATGTCCTTATTCCCATAATAACTCCATATGTCCTTATTCCCATAATAACTCCATATGTCCTTGTCCTTATTCCCATAATAACTGCATAATAACTCCATATGTCCTTGTCCTTATTTCTATAATAACTCCATATGTCCTTATTCCCATAATAACTCCATATGTCCTCATCCTTATTTCCATAATAACTCCATATGTCCTCGTCCTTATTCCCATAATAACTCCATATATCCTTATTCCTATTATAACTCCATATGTCCTCATCCTTATTCCCATAATAACTCCATATGTCCTCGTCCTTATTCCTATAATAACTCCATATGTCCTTATTCCTATTATAACTCCATATGTCCTCATCCTTATTCCCATAATAACTCCATATGTCCTTATTCCCATAATAACTCCATATGTCCTCGTCCTTATTCCCATAATAACTGCATATGTCCTCGTCCTTATTCCCATAATAACTCCATATGTCCTCGTCCTTATTCCCATAATAACTCCATATGTCCTCGTCCTTATTCCCATAATAACTCCATATGTCCTCGTCCTTATTCCCATAATAACTCCATATGTCCTTGTCCTTATTCCCATAATAACTCCATATGTCCTTATTCCCATAATAACTCCATATGTCCTCGTCCTTATTCCCATAATAACTCCATATATCCTCGTCCTTATTACCATAATAACTCCATATGTCCTCGTCCTTATTCCCATAATAACTCCATATATCCTCGTCCTTATTCCCATAATAACTCCATATATCCTCGTCCTTATTCCCATAATAACTCCATATGTCCTTATTCCTATAATAACTCCATATGTCCTTATTCCCATAATAACTCCATATGTCCTCGTCCTTATTCCCATAATAACTCCATATATCCTCGTCCTTATTCCCATAATAACTCCATATATCCTCGTCCTTATTCCCATAATAACTCCATATGTCCTCGTCCTTATTCCCATAATAACTCCATATGTCCTCGTCCTTATTCCCATAATAACTCCATATGTCCTCGTCCTTATTCCCATAATAACTCCATATGTCCTCGTCCTTATTCCCATAATAACTCCATATGTCCTCGTCCTTATTCCCATAATATTCTACCGGATTGATATACGACTTGGCTATTATTTGCCTACAAGATTTTTAAAAAAGGAGTCTCAATCTACCCATTTTCATTGTCGCCCTAAAGCCTTGCATAAATCCTGGATACATCCTTAATTTGTAATGAAATAACGTAATGCAAACGCGGAGATATGAGTTTAATACAGGACGACACTTCATGGCATCAGCATGACTTCTAGAGAAGAGAAGCAGAGTAAAGTGGTCAAGGTTTGGTAATGAGGGGGACTGATTAGCCCGTTCTGTTTCTCAACCCAGGGAGACAGCGACAGCATTACGGGACAACTTCACTATCCTCAGGCAACATCATCGGCTGCATATATAACACATTAATGTGGACCTTTACCATGAGAGATGGAGAGAGAGAGAGATGGAGAGATGGGGAGATGGAGAGAGATGGAGAGAGAGAGATGGGGAGAGAGAGATGGAGAGATGGGGAGATGGAGAGAAAGAGATGGGGAGAGAGAGATGGGGACAGAGAGAGATGGAGAGAGAGAGATGGAGAGATGGGGAGAGAGAGAGATGGGGAGAGAGAGATGGAGAGAGAGATGGGGAGATGGAGAGAGAGAGATGGAGAGAGATGGAGAGAGAGAGATGGGGAGAGAGAGATGGGGAGAGAGAGATATGGAGAGAGAGAGATGGAGAGATGGGGAGAGAGAGAGATGGAGATGGAGAGATGGAGAGATGAGATGGAGAGATGGAGAGAGAGAGATGGAGAGAGAGAGAGATGGGGAGAGAGAGATAGGGAGAGAGAGATGGAGAGAGAGGGGGAGATGGAGAGATGGGGAGAGAGAGAGATGGAGATGGAGAGATGGGGAGAGAGAGAGATGGGGAGAGAGAGAGATGGAGAGAGAGAGATGGAGAGATGGGGAGAGAGAGAGATGGGGAGAGAGAGAGATGGAGAGAGAGAGATGGAGAGATGGGGAGAGAGAGAGATGGAGATGGAGAGATGGAGAGAGAGAGTGATTAGAATCTGGCTCAAACGTTCCAATCAGTTATAGAACCAATTGTTCTATATGGCAGTGAAGTCTGCTCTAATAATGAATTTACCAAATGGGACAAACATCCAATTGAAATACTGCATGCAGAGATTTGCAAGACTGTATTGGAAGTGCAAAGAAAACCTCCAAATAACGCATGTAGAGCAGAATATGGCCAAAACCCCCTTCTCATTCAGATAGAAATAAAGAGCCATCCAATTTTACAACCATCTAAAAACAAGTGATTCCAAAACACTACGTCACACATCTCTGCAATGTCAAGAGATTAAACAATAGAAGAGTCCCCTCAACCAGCTGGTTCGGAGGCTCAGTTCACCAACCCAAACCAACCCCATAGAGCCTCAGGAGAGCACTCAGCCTGCTGGTTCTGAGGCTCAGTTCACCAACTCAAACCAACCCCATAGAGCCTAAGGACAGCAGTCAGCCAGCTGGTTCTGAGGCTCAGTTCACCCAACCTGGGATAGAGAGGTCTCAGCTCACCCAACCTGGAATAGAGAGGTCTCAGCTCACTCAACCTGGGATAGAGAGGTCTCAGCTCACTCAACCTCTCTCCAATCAAAATAGAACCTGTCTCGGGTCTTCCCTCCACCTTTCCATCTCTCTACCCTCTCCACCCTCCCCATCTCACTCCACCCTCCCCATCTCACTCCACCCTCCCCATCTCTCTCCACCCTCCCCATCTCACTCCACCCTCCCCATCTCCCTCCACCCTCCCCATCTCCCTCCACCCTCTCAATCTCTCTCCACCCTCCCCATCTCTCTCCACCCTCCCTCGTTACCCTTACATCACTACCCTGCATATCCTCTCCTCTCCTCTCCTCTCTCCTCATCAGTTTGCTGTGCTGCTGGAGGAGAGGAGAGAGGAGAGGAGAGGAGAGAGGGGAGAGGAGAAAGGAGAGAGGAGAGGAGAAAGGAGAGAGGAGAAAGGAGAGAGGAGCACCTGAGGTTATTATTCCTTAACACCACCAATGAGATCCCTGCAGTATTCACTCTATAACCCCCCCCCCCCCCCCCCCACACACACACACACACACACACACATAATTGTGTAGATCCTATTCCAATGGTGAAGTATGCCTTCTGGCCCTTCTGATTTGGGAGAGAGGGAGACGAGAGTCGGAGGAGGAGGAGGAGGAGAGAGGTTGGAGGAAGGTTGCCGGGCTCGGGTAGAGGAAGATAACCAGCTACCTTATAAAGAATCTCTTTACTTTCCACCCTGAAATCACATCTTCATTCTGGGTTGAAAAGGAGCAGGAATTTGATCAAACACCATGAACCCGAAGCTGACCTTGTATCCCAAATGGCATCCCATTTCCCTATGTAGTGCACTACCCTTGCGGACCCTGGTCGAAAGTAACACACTAGAAAGGGAAAAGGGAGCCATTTTGGATACAGCCTCACTATTTCAGCCTATTAGGAGCTGAGGCCTGGGCTGAGATTGCTGCTGCTCCTGTTACAGCCCAAAGCAGTCAGTCTCTCTCCTCTCCCGGACCCTTCCGGACCCTTCCGGAGTCAGGGACGACAGAAAATAATCTTGATGAGCCAAATAATAAACCACTTATCTTTATTTGAAACCAGGGGGGAGGACATGGAGGGAGGTAGGGGAGGACATGGAGGGGAGGACATGGAGGGACGTAGGGGAGGACATGGAGGGGAGGACATGGAGGGGAGGACATGGAGGGATGTAGGGGAGGACATGAAGGGGAGGACATGGAGTGATGTAGGGGAGGACATGGAGGGGAGGACATGGAGGGACGTAGGGGAGGACATGTAGGGGAGGACATGGAGGGGAGGACATGGAGGGAGGTAGGGGAGGACATGGAGTGACGTAGGGGAGGACATGGAGGGGAGGACATGGAGAGGAGGACATGGAGGGACGTAGGGGAGGACATGTAGGGGAGGACATGGAGTGATGTAGGGGAGGACATGGAGGGGAGGACATGGAGTGATGTAGGGGAGGACATGGAGGGGAGGACATGGAGTGATGTAGGGGAGGACATGGAGTGATGTAGGGGAGGACATGGAGGGGAGGACATGGAGTGATGTAGGGGAGGACATGTAGGGGAGGACATGGAGGGGAGGACATGGAGTGATGTAGGGGGGGACATGGAGGGGAGGACATGGAGTGATGTAGGGGAGGACATGGAGGGGAGGACATGGAGTGATGTAGGGGAGGACATGGAGGGGAGGACATGGAGGGGAGGACATGGAGGGACGTAGGGGAGGACATGGAGGGACACTGGAGGTCCAACAGAGTTTGGATCGTCCTCTAATAAGGCCTGGACCCGAGGCAGTGAGGTGTTCATCAGAAACAAACACGGATGTGAATCTCTCAGCTCAAATGTCTTCAGCAGTTCTACACGAACAGACAAACGGACAGACAGCTGCTCATTGGGAGACATGCTGTCTGTCCACCAAAGAGACGTGGAGAGGAACGTGTCCATCCATCTGCTTGAACCAGTCAGATCTCGGACTTTTAAACGACTTGGACAACTACGACACACATTTCTACTTCCTTGACACCAAAGAGCAGCAACACGTCAACAGACTAAATCTAAATCAATCAAACATATCGACGTCATGAATAAAAAGCTGCCGTGGAACTAGTCACCAGAACGCGTCAATAAAACGTCCTCACCACCTTCAAATTAGGTCACTGATGTCTTACTGAGAAGACAACTGGACTGAGGGACGCAGGACATCCAGGCCTGTAATTTACATCATAGGTACACTTCAACTATGACAGACAAAATGAGAAAAAAAAAATCACATTGTAGGATTTTTTATGAATTTATTTGCAAATTATGGTGGAAAATAAGTATTTAGGGTGGGGTTAAATCCTGCCTGGTTGGCCCTGTCCGGGGGTATAGTTGGACGGGCCACAGTGTCTCCCGACCCCTCCTGTCTCAGCTTCCGGTAATTATGCTGCAATACTTTGTGTGTCGGGGGGGCTAGGGTCAGTCTGTTATATCTGGAGTATTTCTGTTGTCCTGTGTGAATTTAAGTATGCTCCCTCCTACTTCTCGCTCTCTTTCTCTTCTCTCAGAGCCCTAGGATCATGCCGTAGGACTATCTGGCCTGATGACTCCTTGCTGTCCCCAGTCCACCTGGTCGTGCTGCTGCTCCAGTTTCAACTGTTCTGCCTGTGGCTATGGAACCCTGACCTGTTCACCGGACGTGCTACCTGTCCCAGACCTTCTGTTTTCAACTCTCTCTACCGCACCTGCTGTCTCCAACTCTGAATGATCGGCTATGAAAAGCTAACTGACATTTACTCCTGAGATGCTGACCTGCTGCACCCTCTAAAACAACTGTGATTATTATTATTTGACCCTGCTGGTCATCTATGAACGTTTGAACATCTTGGTCATGTACTGTTGTAATCTCTCACCCGGCACAACCAGAAGAGGACTGGCCACCCCTCAGAGCCTGGTTCCTCTTTAGGTTTCTTCCTAGGGAGTTTTTCCTAGCCACCGTGCTTCTACATCTGCAATGCTTGCTGTTTGGGGTTTTAAGCTGGGATTCTGTACAGCACTTTGAGATATCAGCTGATGTAAAAGGGCTTTATAAATACATTTTATTGATTGAATTTGATGTTCATACTGGTCCCCTGTGGGAAACGAACCCACAACCCTGGTGTTGCAAGCGCCATGCTCTACCAACTGAGTCACACGGGACAATTTCCTACACTGAGCTCTGACCGCCTGACTCGGGCCCTGGAGCTCTGACCGCCTGACTCGGGCCCTGGAGCGCTGACCGCCTGACTCGGGCCCTGGAGCGCTGACAGCCTGACTCGGGCCCTGGAGCTCTGACCGCCTGACTCGGGCCCTGGAGCTCTGACCGCCTGACTCGGGCCCTGGAGCTCTGACCGCCTGACTCGGGCCCTGGAGCTCTGACCGCCTGACTCGGGCCCTGGAGCTCTGACCGCCTGACTCGGGCCCTGGAGCTCTGACAGCCTGACTCGGGCCCTGGAGCTCTGACCGCCTGACTCGGCCCTGGAGCTCTAACCGCCTGACTCGGGCCCTGGAGCTCTGACCACCTGACTCGGCCCTGGAGCTCTGACAGCCTGACTCGGGCCCTGGAGCTCTGAGAGCCTGACTCGGGCCCTGGAGCTGAGAGCCTGACTCGGGCCCTGGAGCTCTGACAGCGTGACTCGGGCCCTGGAGCTCTGACAGCCTGACTCGGGCCCTGGAGCTCTGACAGCCTGACTCGGCCCTGGAGCTCTGAGCACCTTGGTTCTATAAGACAGCAGTGGAAGGGGAATGTGTGTATTGAAAGGCCTGTGTCTAACCATTGACAGGGTTTTACGAGGTCAAGGTAAGTGCTTTTGAGGTACATACTGTGAAACGTGGGCTATGGCGCTTTCCTGAAGGTAACAATGAGGCAGGAATGTGGAAGGATCTCCAATCAGTTCGGAGAGGTATGGACAGAGGAATGCTGTAGTTTAAGACTTAGCCTTGTCCTTCGAAACATCCCATTCTGTCCTACCACTGCCGTCAGCCACAGCTTGCTCTTTGTGTTCACGGGGGAACGTAAAGATAGATCCTATCCTATTCTGTGTACGCTGAATGCTTTTGCTTATAAGTTACCTGGCTTTGTGTTGACGGGGGAGAGTAAGTTAGATTTTATTGAGTTTATTCTATTCTGTGGGCCACATGTTCATAGTAGTAACTTCACTACGAGCACATACTCGTAGTGAAGTTACTACATCCCAAGTTACTACATCCCCAGTTACTACATCCCCATCCCTACTATGGGTTTGGGGACCCATAGCCCCGGTGTCAAATGCTTTCCCCTACCTCACCCAGAGAGATAGATGGAAGGGTTAGGGAATGTCTCTATGTGCTGCTGGTGATGACAACTTCATGGCCCTATAATAGACCTACCCTAGCAGACCAAGACAGACTACTGAGACCTACCCCAGCAGACCAAGACAGAGACCTACCCTAGCAGACCAAGACATAGACCTACCCTAGCAGACCAAGACAGAGACCTACCCTAGCAGACCAAGACAGAGACCTACCCTAGCAGACCAAGACAGAGACCTACCCTAGCAGACCAAGACAGAGACCTACCCTAGCAGACCAAGACAGAATCCTGAGACCTACCCTAGCAGACCAAGACAGAATCCTGAGACCTACCCTAGCAGACCAAGACAGAGACCTACCCTAGCAGACCAAGACAGAGACCTACCCTAGCAGACCAAGACATACTACTGAGACCTACTCCAGCAGACCAATACATACTACTGAGACCTACCCTAGCAGGACAAGACAGAGACCTACCCTAGCATACCAAGACATACTACTGAGACCTACCCCAGCAGACCAAGACATACTACTGAGACCTACCCTAGCAGGACAAGACAGAGACCTACCCTAGCAGACCAAGACAGAGACCTACGCTAGCAGACCAAGACAGAGACCTACCCCAGCAGACCAAGACAGAGACCTACCCTAGCAGACCAAGACAGAGACCTACCCTAGCAGACCAAGACAGAGACCTACCCTAGCAGACCAAGACAGAGACCTACCCTAGCAGACCAAGACAGAGACCTACCCTAGCAGACCAAGACAGAGACCTACCCTAGCAGACCAAGACAGAGACCTACCCTAGCAGACCAAGACAGAGACCTACCCTAGCAGACCAAGACAGAGACCTACCCTAGCAGACCAAGACAGAGACCTACCCTAGCAGACCAAGACAGAATCCTGAGACCTACCCTAGCAGACCAAGACAGAATCCTGAGACCTACCCTAGCAGACCAAGACAGAGACCTACCCTAGCAGACCAAGACAGAATCCTGAGACCTACCCTAGCAGACCAAGACAGAATCCTGAGACCTACCCTAGCAGACCAAGACAGAGACCTACCCTAGCAGACCAAGACAGAGACCTACCCTAGCAGACCAAGACATACTACTGAGACCTACTCCAGCAGACCAATACATACTACTGAGACCTACCCTAGCAGGACAAGACAGAGACCTACCCTAGCATACCAAGACATACTACTGAGACCTACCCCAGCAGACCAAGACATACTACTGAGACCTACCCTAGCAGGACAAGACAGAGACCTACCCTAGCAGACCAAGACAGAGACCTACGCTAGCAGACCAAGACAGAGACCTACCCCAGCAGACCAAGACAGAGACCTACCCTAGCAGACCAAGACAGAGACCTACCCTAGCAGACCAAGACAGAGACCTACCCTAGCAGACCAAGACAGAGACCTACCCTAGCAGACCAAGACAGAAACTTACCCTAGCAGACCAAGACAGAGAACTACCCTAGCAGACCAAGACAGAATACTGAGACCTACCCCAGCAGACCAAGACAAAATACTGAGACCTACCCTAGCAGACCAAGACAGAAACCTACCCTTGAAGACCAAGACAGAGACCTACCCTAGCAGACCAAGACAGAGACCTACCCTAGCAGACCAAGACAGAGACCTACCCTAGCAGACCAAGACAGAGACCTACCCTAGCAGACCAAGACAGAGACCTACCCTAGCAGACCAAGACAGAGACCTACCCTAGCAGACCAAGACAGAGACCTACCCTAGCAGACCAAGACAGACTACTGAGACCTACCCCAGCAGACCAAGACAGAGACCTACCCTAGCAGACCAAGACATAGACCTACCCTAGCAGACCAAGACAGAAACCTACCCTAGCAGACCAAGACAGAGACCTACCCTAGCAGACCAAGACATAATACTGAGACCTACCCTAGGAGAACAAGACAGAGACCTATCCTAGCAGACCAAGACAGACTACTGAGACATACCCTAGCAGACCAAGACAGAGACCTACCCCAGCAGACCAAGACAGACTACTGAGACCTACCCTAGCAGACCAAGACAGAGACCTACCCTAGCAGACCAAGACAGAATACTGAGACCTACCCTAGCAGACCAAGACAGAATACTGAGACCTACCCTAGCAGACCAAGACAGAGACCTACCCTAGCAGACCAAGACAGACTACTGAGACCTACCCTAGCAGACCAAGACAGAATACTGAGACCTACCCTAGCAGACCAAGACAGAGACCTACCCTAGCAGACCAAGACAGAATTCTGAGACCTACCCTAGCAGACCAAGACAGAATCCTGAGACCTACCCTAGCAGACCAAGACAGAATCCTGAGACCTACCCCAGCAGACCAAGACATACTACTGAGACCTACCCTAGCAGACCAAGACAGAGACCTACCCTAGCAGACCAAGACAGAGACCTACCCTAGCAGACCAAGACAGAAACCTACCCTAGCAGACCAAGACAGAATACTGAGACCTACCCTAGGAGACCAAGACAGAGACCTACCCTAGCAGACCAAGACAGACTACTGAGACCTACCCTAGCAGACCAAGACAGAGACCTACCCCAGCAGACCAAGACAGACTACTGAGACCTACCCTAGCAGACCAAGACAGAGACCTACCCTAGCAGACCAAGACAGAATACTGAGACCTACCCTAGCAGACCAAGACAGAATACTGAGACCTACCATAGCAGACCAAGACAGAGACCTACCCTAGCAGACCAAGACAGACTACTGAGACCTACCCTAGCAGACCAAGACAGAATACTGAGACCTACCCTAGCAGATCAAGACAGAAACCTACCCTAGCAGACCAAGACAGAGACCTACCCTAGCAGACCAAGACAGAGACCTACCCTAGCAGACCAAGACAGAATTCTGAGACCTACCCTAGCAGGACAAGACAGAGACCTACACTAGCAGACCAAGACAGAAACCTACCCTAGCAGACCAAGACAGAGACCTACCCTAGCAGACCAAGACAGAGACCTACCCTAGCAGACCAAGACAGAATTCTGAGACCTACCCTAGCAGACCAAGACATAATTCTGAGACCTACCCTAGCAGACCAAGACAGAATACAGAGAAAACAAGCCTTGGAGACAAACAGTCGTTCAGACCACTGATTTAGGGACCTCTGGTAAGGGCTGAATGTATCAGATGACATGGGAAATTTCATGGGGGGGGGGGGGGGGCATGACAGTGGTTTTCAAACCTCTCCTCTGGGATCCCCAGTTGTTTTACCATGTTGTTGTAGCCCTGAACTATCTGACCTGATTCACCAATCATGGGATTGATGATTAGTAACCCTGAACTAGCTGACCTGATTCACCAATCAGGTGGCTTGATGATTAGTCACCCTGAACTATCTGACCTGATTGACCAATCATGGGATTGATGATTAGTAACCCTGAACTATCTGACCTGATTCACCAATCAGGTGGCTTGATGATTAGTAACCCTGAACTATCTGACCTGATTCACCAATCAGGTGGCTTGATGATTAGTAACCCTGAACTATCTGACCTGATTCACCAATCAGGTGGCTTGATGATTAGTAACCCTGAACTATCTGACCTGATTCACCAATCAGGTGGCTTGATGATTAGTAACCCTGAACTATCTGACCTGATTGACCAATCAGGTGGCTTGATGATTAGTCACCCTGAACTAGCTGACCTGATTCACCAATCAGGTGGCTTGATGATTAGTAACCCTGAACTATCTGACCTGATTCACCAATCAGGTGGCTTGATGATTAGTAACCCTGAACTATCTGACCTGATTCACCAATCAGGTGGCTTGATGATTAGTAACCCTGAACTATCTGACCTGATTGACCAATCAGGTGGCTTGATGATTAGTCACCCTGAACTAGCTGACCTGATTCACCAATCAGGTGGCTTGATGATTAGTAGACCAGTTGAATCAGGTGTGTCAGTTCTAGAACAGACTGCGTGGAACGGCTGGGGGTCTCCGAGGAGAGGCTGGAAAACCAGATGGTCTATAAACTAATGATGTTTGATCCACAAAAATAACACGAGTACTTCTCAGTGGTGAGGAAGACGTAGCAAGATGATTCTCATATTTTACAAACTGTGTAATGCCAATACAGTTAAACTCAAAGGTATTATTGACCATGGGAAGAAACAGCGTGCAGGAAGGAAAAGGCAGAACTGTTGTTGTTGCAATGCCTTGTAGGAAACTGAAGGTGTTTCTAGGGAGAGAGAGAGAGAGAAAGAGAGAGAGGGTGAGAGATTGAGTGAGAAAGAGAGACATAGACAGAGAGAGAGGGTGAGAGATTGAGAGTGAGAAAGAGAGAGAGAGAGGGTGAGAGATTGAGAGAGAAAGAGAGACAGAGACAACAACAGAGAGAGAGAGAGAGAGAGAGGGTGAGAGATTGAGAGAGAGAAAGAGAGAGAGAGCGAGAGACACAGACAGAGAGATTGAGAAATAGTGAGAAAGAGAGAGATTGAGAGCACATTCCTCTTTGTAGGGGTCCTGTCTGAAGTCTCCTATGGCTGACTGACACACCTGGTGCCGTAGTCTGTAGTCTCTCTCTCCTCCCCACAGCAGCATCAGTCAGCTCAGCCAGACAGCAGTGTCAACTCTACCTACCGCTGGGCCACACATAAATAACATCCTCCAGATGGTCAGAGAAAACAGCCCAGCCCTACCCAGCCCCATCCCAACCCAGCCCCATCCCTACCCAGCCCAGCGACATCCCTACCCAGCCCTACACAGCCCCATCCCTACCCAGCCCATCCCTACCCAGCTCCCTCCCTACCCAGCCCAGCCCTACCCAGCTCCATCCCTACCCAGCCCAGCCCTACCCAGCTCCATCCCTACCCAGCCCCATCCCTACCCAGCTCCCTCCCTACCCAGCCCAGCCCTACCCAGCTCCATCCCTACCCAGCCCAGCCCTACCCAGCTCCATCCCTACCCAGCCCCATCCCTACCCAGCCCCATCCCTACCCAGCCCCATCCAGCTCCCTCCCTACCCAGCCCCATCCCTACCCAGCTCCCTCCCTACCCAGCCCCAGCCCTACCCAGCTCCCTCCCTACCCAGCCCCAGCCCTACCCAGCTCCCTCCCAACCCAGCACCCTCCCAACCCAGCACCCTCCCTACCCAGCCCCATCCCTACCCAGCTCCCTCCCTACCCAGCCCCATCCCTACCCAGCTCCCTCCCTACCCAGCCCCATCCCTACCCAGCCCCATCCCTACCCAGCTCCCTCCCTACCCAGCTCCCTCCCTACCCAGCTCCCTCCCTACCCAGCTCCCTCCCTACCCAGCCCCATCCCTACTCAGCCCAGCCCTACCCAGCTCCATCCCTACCCAGCCCAGCCCTACCCAGCTCCCTCCCTACCCAGCTCCATCCCTACCCAGCCCAGCCCTACCCAGCTCCCTCCCTACCCAGCTCCATCCCTACCCAGCCCAGCCCTACCCAGCTCCCTCCCTACCCAGCCCCATCCCTACCCAGCTCCCTCCCTACCCAGCCCCATCCCTACCCAGCCCCATCCCTACCCAGCCCCACCCAGCCCCATCCCTACCCAGCCCCATCCCTACCCAGCCCCATCCCTACCCAGCTCCCTCCCAACCCAGCACCCTCCCAACCCAGCACCCTCCCTACCCAGCCCCATCCCTACCCAGCTCCCTCCCTACCCAGCCCCATCCCTACCCAGCTCCCTCCCTACCCAGCTCCCTCCCTACCCAGCCCCATCCCTACCCAGCTCCCTCCCTACCCAGCCCCATCCCTACCCAGCTCCCTCCCTACCCAGCCCAGCGACATCCCTACCCAGCTCCCTCCCTACCCAGCCCCATCCCTACCCAGCTCCCTCCCTACCCAGCCCCATCCCTTCTCAGCTCTATTCAGCCCAGATTGGCTCCATCCGTTCGCCAAGGCTTATATTGGCGAACGGATGGAGGGGGAAGGAAGAGGGATGGAGGGCTGCTTTGGTTAGCTCTTCACCTCCTGTCCAGCCGGGCACCGCTGGGCGCCGAGGCCCCATGCCTTCACACAGTGATGAATGGTTAGGAGCATCTAATGGATGGCTTCCACCTTCCTCCACCGCTGCCTCTTCGGGAAGAGCTGAGGAGGTCTTGCAGGCAGGTCAGGCATGCGGGAGGGGGCAGGGAAGTCATTTTAATGACCCCGATGTGACTAAGGTTTAGTGTCGTGTCGGAGGGCGGCCATGTTGTTTCAGCCATAGGAAATGAGCCAGGCTTTAAGCAGTTAAACGACGGATTGAGACTCACCCACCAGTAAAGGTGGTAAGTTGCAGCCCAGCCTGTGTCTGTTTATTGATAATAATAGCTACAACCATAGTGGTGTGGGGATTGAAGTCATAGTCTCAGGAGTTTTAGAGCTCCTGAATGCACATCATCTCTAGTAGGATATGAGCTAGTCCTGGTTAAACCACATGTGATCTAGTCCTGGTTAAACCACATGTGATCTAGTCCTGGTTAAACCACATGTGATCTGGTCCTGGTTAAACCACATGTGATCTAGTCCTGGTTAAACCACATGTGATCTAGTCCTGGTTAAACCCCAGGTGATCTAGTCCTGGTTAAACCACATGTGATCTAGTCCTGGTTAAACCACATGTGATCTAGTCCTGGTTAAACCACATGTGATCTAGTCCTGGTTAAACCACATGTGATCTGGTCCTGGTTAAAGTCCTGTTTAAACCTTGTGGTCTTCAGTAATGGTTTGGTACACTTCACTGGAGTGTATTGAGCATAGAAAGAATCCATAGAACTGGCCACCCCATTCAAATAGACAGGATTAGAGGTTCCAACCCCATTCAAATAGACAGGACTAGAGGTTCCAACCCCATTCAAATGGACAGGATTAGAGGTTCCAACCCCATTCAAATGGACAGGATTAGAGGTTCCAAACCCATTCAAATAGACAGGATTAGAGGTTCCAACCCCATTCAAATAGACAGGACTAGAGGTTCCAACCCCATTCAAATGGACAGGATTAGAGGTTCCAAACCCATTCAAATGGACAGGATTAGAGGTTCCAAACCCATTCAAATAGACAGGACTAGAGGTTCCAACCCCATTCAAATAGACAGGATTAGAGGTTCCAACCCCATTCAAATAGACAGGATTAGAGGTTCCAACCCCATTCAAATAGACAGGATTAGAGGTTCCAACCCCATTCAAATAGACAGGATTAGAGGTTCCAACCCCATTCAAATAGACAGGATTAGAGGTTCCAAACACATTCAAATTGACGGGATTTGAGATTCCAAACCCATTCAAATTGACAGGTTCAGGGGTTCCAAACCCATTCAAATAGACAGCTTTAGAGGTTACAAACCCATTCAAATTGACAGGATTAGAGGTTCCAAACCCATTAAAATTGACAGGATTAGAGGTTCCAAACACATTCAAATTGACGGGATTTGAGATTCCAAACCCATTCAAATTGACAGGATTAGAGAGGTTCCAAACCCATTCAAATTGACAGGATTAGAGGTTCCAAACCCATTCAAATTGACAGGATTAGAGAGGTTCCAAACCCATTCAAATTGACAGGATTAGAAGTTCCAAACCCATTCAAATTGACAGGATTAGAGGTTCCAAACCCATTCAAATTGACAGGATTAGAGAGGTTCCAAACCCATTCAAATTGACAGGATTAGAAGTTCCAAACCCATTCAAATTGACAGGATTAGAGGTTCCAAACCAATTCTATGGATTATATTTCTAGGGTATTGATCCTGACACAGTTTCAAACAATGATAGCAAAATGTTGAACATAATTACTTGTTATCTGTCTCACTGACCTAATCATTACTATTGAACAGAACGTTACCTAATCATTACTATTGAACAGGAAGTTACCTAATCATTACTAATCATTACTATTGAACATTACCTAATCATTACTATTGAACAGGAAGTTACCTAATCATTACTATTGAACATTACCTAATCATTACTATTGAACAGGAAGTTACCTAATCATTACTATTGAACAGGAAGTTACCTAATCATTACTATTGAACATTACCTAATCATTACTATTGAACAGGAAGTTACCTAATCATTACTATTGAACAGGAAGTTACCTAATCATTACTATTGAACAGGACGTTACCTAATCATTACTATTGAACAGGAAGTTACCTAATCATTACTATTGAACAGGACGTTACCTAATCATTACTATTGAACAGGAAGTTACCTAATCATTACTATTGAACAGGACGTTACCTAATCATTACTATTGAACAGGACGTTCCCTAATCATTACTATTGAACAGGAAGTTACCTAATCATTACTATTGAACAGGACGTTACCTAATCATTACTATTGAACAGGACGTTACCTAATCATTACTATTGAACAGGACGTTCCCTAATCATTACTATTGAACAGGAAGTTACCTAATCATTACTATTGAACAGGACGTTACCTAATCATTACTATTGAACAGGAAGTTACCTAATCATTACTATTGAACAGGAAGTGGAAACCTCAAGACGTTTTCATTGTCAATAATGAATGCCGGAAATAAAACACAAATAAATAAAGAGCCAAGATCCTATTTTCTCCTGATGGATTAAAAGATGTTCAACAGACAACAACAACAACATGCTGTAATTGAAGACATGTAAAAAATATGAGATACGAGAAAATGTCTTTGTTGAAATGAACCGGCAGTCTGACTGACTTAGTACGACAGCTGAATTACCCCATGCTGGTAGAAATCAGTCAGAGAAACGCCTGGCTCAGTTCACAAACAGATCTGTATGAATTACCATTAATGCTGAGAGAGAGAGATTTCTCACACACACACACACACACACACACACGCACCCGCATCCGCACACACACACACACACACACACACGCATCCGCACACACACACACACACACACAGACAGACAGACACAGACACAGACACAGACACACACACACACACAGACACAGACACACACACACACACACACAGGGATATATTAAGAGAGAGGAGAGAGCTCAACTCCAGTGTCTTTGATTGTGTTAATCCAGCGTGGTATAAAACACTCCAGGATATATCATATTTCTTGACATAATTGGAGCAGGTTTTTATGTTCAGATGACGAGAGGGGGGACATTTTATTCCGGTTTTTACTCCTTGATAAGAGACACAAATTACAAAAATATTTTTTTATAATTCAGAATCAGACATACTAAAAAAAAACACATGTAAAAACATCTTAGGTCTGACAGCTGGGTGAATCCAGCCCGTCGTCATCGGAAACATCTTAGGTCTGACAGCTGGGTGAATCCAGCCCGTCGTCATCGAAAACATCTTAGGTCTGACAGCTGGGTGAATCCAGCCCGTCGTCATCGAAAACATCTTAGGTCTGACAGCTGGGTGAATCCAGCCCGTCGTCATCGAAAACATCTTAGGTCTGACAGCTGGGTGAATCCAGCCCGTCGTCATCGAAAACATCCGGGCAACAATACAGCCTAACACCTCGTGTCAATATAGTACTTAGGATAACACGCTGAGGTGGCTGAGTTTAGTCTGGTTTAGTCTGAGTTTAGTCTGAGTTTAGTCTAGTCTGGTTTAGTCTGAGTTTAGTCTGAGTTTAGTCTGAGTTTAGTCTGGTTTAGTCTAGTTTAGTCTGAGTTTAGTCTAGTCTGGTTTAGTCTGAGTTTAGTCTGGTTTAGTCTGGTTTAATCTATTTTAGTCTGAGTTTAGTCTGGTTTAGTCTGGTTTAGTCTGGTTTAGTCTGGTTTAGTCTGGTTTAGTTTAGTCTGGTTTAGTCTGGTTTAATCTAGTTTAGTCTGAGTTTAGTCTGGTTTAGTCTAGTTTAGTCTGAGTTTAGTCTGAGTTTAGTCTGGTTTAGTCTGGTTATCTCATACTACAGTACTGAAACTCTACTGCCTCAACACTCTGGTCCATGTTAAACTCTACTGCCTCCAAACAAGAAGAAGAATCACACTCTGGTACAACATGTGATCAAATGTAAACAGGTGTGATGTGGTACAACATGTGGTGTGATCATACACACTGGAAATCAACTTAATAAATCAGGGATTGTAACTAACTCACCACTTGGGCGGGGACCTGGTCCATCTTGGCGGCGGGGGTGCCAGGCCGGGGGTAGAACTGGTTGATGAAGAGGCTGGGGAAGCGATACTCCTTCACCAGGTCACATGTCTCCTGGAAGTCAGCATCCGTCTCCCCTGGGAAACCACAGATGATGTCCGTTGCGATGGTGATACCAGGAACCCTGAGAGAGAGGAAAGGAAGAGAGAGGAGAGGAAGAGGAGAGGAAGAGAGAGGAGAGGGAGGGAGGGAGGAAGAGAGGAGAGGAAGAGAGAGAGGAGAGGAATAGCGAGAGGAGAGGAAGAGAGAGGAGAGGAAGAGAGAGAGGAGAGGAAGAGAGAGGAGAGGAAGAGAGGAGAGGGAGAGAGAGGAGAGGAAGAGAGGGAGGGAAGAGAGGAAGAGAGAGGAGAGGAAGAGAGAGAGGAGTGGAAGAGGGAGGAGAGGAAGAGAGAGAGGAGAGGAAGAGAGAGGAAGAGAGAGGAGAGGAAGAGAGGAGAGGAAGAAAGAGGAGAGGAAGAGAGAGAGGAGAGGAAGAGAGAGGAGAGGAAGAGAGAGAAGGAGGAAGAGAGAGAAAAGGTTATTTACCTAATCAATATCTGAATGAAAGCACAATAAAACACCTCCAATTGAACCCGGATCATTCAAATTCACAGCTTACAAATTACAATACGGAATCAGGGAAAGATGAACCAGAACCTAACGACATATTAGAACAACGTGTCAAGGAAACGTAAATGTAACTAACTACAGTGTGTGTGACGCAAGTGTGTTGAAAATTAACATTGGCCTGTGATGTCTGTCCACTGTTGCTATGCGGATCTTCTCTGTGGGATAATTCCTGCAACAGGACCCTTATTAGCAGCCTCAGTGGCAATTGATTATTGTCCCGGGTCCGTGATTGAATGAGAACCTCTGCAGAGGACTGGTTCATTGATCCTGGCTTGTATATATTCTGCATTTATTGATCTCTGATTCACAGGTACAAACCAACTTCAAGGCTACCTCACGCTGAAGACGGTGGAGCCGCCACAACAGAACAGAGAGAGGTGGAATAGTGGAGCCTCCACAACAGAACAGAGAGAGGTGGAATAGTGGAGCTGCCACAACAGAACAGAGGGAGGTGGAATAGTGGAGCCGCCACAACAGAACAGAGAGGTGGAATAGTGGAGCTGCCACAACAGAACAGAGAGAGGTGGAATAGTGGAGCTGCCACAACAGAACAGAGAGAGGTGGAATAGTGGAGCCCCCACAACAGAACAGAGAGAGGTGGAATAGTGGAGCCCCCACAACAGAACAGAGAGAGGTGGAATAGTGGAGCCGCCACAACAGAACAGAGAGAGGTGGAATAGTGGAGCCCCCACAACAGAACAGAGAGAGGTGGAATAGTGGAGCCGCCACAACAGAACAGAGAGAGGTGGAATAGTGGAGCCGCCACAACAGAACAGAGAGAGGTGGAATAGTGGAGCCACAACAGAACAGAGAGAGGTGGAATAGTGGAGCTGCCACAACAGAACAGAGAGAGGTGGAATAGTGGAGCCCCCACAACAGAACAGAGAGAGGTGGAATAGTGGAGCCCCCACAACAGAACAGAGAGAGGTGGAATAGTGGAGCCGCCACAACAGAACAGAGAGAGGTGGAATAGTGGAGCCCCCACAACAGAACAGAGAGAGGTGGAATAGTGGAACCACAACAGAACAGAGAGAGGTGGAATAGTGGAGCTGCCACAACAGAACAGAGAGAGGTGGAATAGTGGAGCCCCCACAACAGAACAGAGAGAGGTGGAATAGTGGAGCTGCCACAACAGAACAGAGAGAGGTGGAATAGTGGAGCCACAACAGAACAGAGAGAGGTGGAATAGTGGAGCCCCCACAACAGAACAGAGAGAGGTGGAATAGTGGAGCCACAACAGAACAGAGAGAGGTGGAATAGTGGAGCCGCCACAACAGAACAGAGAGAGGTGGAATAGTGGAGCTGCCACAACAGAACAGAGAGAGGTGGAATAGTGGAGCTGCCACAACAGAACAGAGAGAGGTGGAATAGTGGAGCCACAACAGAACAGAGAGAGGTGGAATAGTGGAGCCTCCACAACAGAACAGAGGGAGGTGGAATAGTGGAACCACCACAACAGAACAGAGAGAGGTGGAATAGTGGAACCACAAGAGAACAGAGAGAGGTGGAATAGTGGAGCCTCCACAACAGAACAGAGGGAGGTGGAATAGTGGAGCCCCCACAACAGAACAGAGAGAGGTGGAATAGTGGAGCCACAAGAGAACAGAGAGAGGTGGAATAGTGGAGCCACAACAGAACAGAGAGAGGTGGAATAGTGGAGCCACAACAGAACAGAGAGAGGTGGAATAGTGGAGCTGCCACAACAGAACAGAGAGAGGTGGAATAGTGGAGCCACAACAGAACAGAGAGAGGTGGAATAGTGGAGCCGCCACAACAGAACAGAGAGAGGTGGAATAGTGGAGCCGCCATAACAGAACAGAGAGAGGTGGAATAGTGGAGCCTCCACAACAGAACAGAGAGAGGTGGAATAGTGGAGCCCCCACAACAGAACAGAGAGAGGTGGAATAGTGGAGCCACAACAGAACAGAGAGAGGTGGAATAGTGGAGCCACAACAGAACAGAGAGAGGTGGAATAGTGGAGCTGCCACAACAGAACAGAGAGAGGTGGAATAGTGGAGCTGCCACAACAGAACAGAGAGAGGTGGAATAGTGGAGCCACAACAGAACAGAGAGAGGTGGAATAGTGGAGCCCCCACAACAGAACAGAGAGAGGTGGAATAGTGGAGCCGCCACAACAGAACAGAGAGAGGTGGAATAGTGGAGCCGCCACAACAGAACAGAGAGAGGTGGAATAGTGGAGCCTCCACAACAGAACAGAGAGAGGTGGAATAGTGGAGTCACAACAGAACAGAGAGAGGTGGAATAGTGGAGCTGCCACAACAGAACAGAGAGAGGTGGAATAGTGGAGCCACAACAGAACAGAGAGAGGTGGAATAGTGGAGCCACAACAGAACAGAGAGAGGTGGAATAGTGGAGCCACAACAGAACAGAGGGAGGTGGAATAGTGGAGCCGCCACAACAGAACAGAGAGAGGTGGAATAGTGGAGCCTCCACAACAGAACAGAGAGAGGTGGAATAGTGGAGTCACAACAGAACAGAGAGAGGTGGAATAGTGGAGCCACAACAGAACAGAGAGAGGTGGAATAGTGGAGCCACAACAGAACAGAGAGAGGTGGAATAGTGGAGCCCCCACAACAGAACAGAGAGAGGTGGAATAGTGGAGCTGCCACAACAGAACAGAGAGAGGTGGAATAGTGGAGCCACAACAGAACAGAGAGAGGTGGAATAGTGGAGCCACAACAGAACAGAGAGAGGTGGAATAGTGGAGCTGCCACAACAGAACAGAGAGAGGTGGAATAGTGGAGCCACAACAGAACAGAGAGAGGTGGAATAGTGGAGCCGCCACAACAGAACAGAGAGAGGTGGAATAGTGGAGCCACAACAGAACAGAGAGAGGTGGAATAGTGGAGCCTCCACAACAGAACAGAGAGAGGTGGAATAGTGGAGCCGCCACAACAGAACAGAGAGAGGTGGAATAGTGGAGCCAAAACAGAACAGAGAGAGGTGGAATAGTGGAGCCTCCACAACAGAACAGAGGGAGGTGGAATAGTGGAACCACCACAACAGAACAGAGAGAGGTGGAATAGTGGAACCACAAGAGAACAGAGAGAGGTGGAATAGTGGAGCCTCCACAACAGAACAGAGGGAGGTGGAATAGTGGAGCCCCCACAACAGAACAGAGAGAGGTGGAATAGTGGAGCCACAAGAGAACAGAGAGAGGTGGAATAGTGGAGCCACAACAGAACAGAGAGAGGTGGAATAGTGGAGCCACAACAGAACAGAGAGAGGTGGAATAGTGGAGCTGCCACAACAGAACAGAGAGAGGTGGAATAGTGGAGCCACAACAGAACAGAGAGAGGTGGAATAGTGGAGCCGCCACAACAGAACAGAGAGAGGTGGAATAGTGGAGCCGCCATAACAGAACAGAGAGAGGTGGAATAGTGGAGCCTCCACAACAGAACAGAGAGAGGTGGAATAGTGGAGCTGCCACAACAGAACAGAGAGAGGTGGAATAGTGGAGCCACAACAGAACAGAGAGAGGTGGAATAGTGGAGCCCCCACAACAGAACAGAGAGAGGTGGAATAGTGGAGCCGCCACAACAGAACAGAGAGAGGTGGAATAGTGGAGCCGCCACAACAGAACAGAGAGAGGTGGAATAGTGGAGCCTCCACAACAGAACAGAGAGAGGTGGAATAGTGGAGTCACAACAGAACAGAGAGAGGTGGAATAGTGGAGCTGCCACAACAGAACAGAGAGAGGTGGAATAGTGGAGCCACAACAGAACAGAGAGAGGTGGAATAGTGGAGCCACAACAGAACAGAGAGAGGTGGAATAGTGGAGCCACAACAGAACAGAGGGAGGTGGAATAGTGGAGCCGCCACAACAGAACAGAGAGAGGTGGAATAGTGGAGCCTCCACAACAGAACAGAGAGAGGTGGAATAGTGGAGTCACAACAGAACAGAGAGAGGTGGAATAGTGGAGCCACAACAGAACAGAGAGAGGTGGAATAGTGGAGCCACAACAGAACAGAGAGAGGTGGAATAGTGGAGCCACAACAGAACAGAGAGAGGTGGAATAGTGGAGCCACAACAGAACAGAGAGAGGTGGAATAGTGGAGCCACAACAGAACAGAGAGAGGTGGAATAGTGGAGCCGCCACAACAGAACAGAGAGAGGTGGAATAGTGGAGCCACAACAGAACAGAGAGAGGTGGAATAGTGGAGCCTCCACAACAGAACAGAGAGAGGTGGAATAGTGGAGCCGCCACAACAGAACAGAGAGAGGTGGAATAGTGGAGCCACAACAGAACAGAGAGAGGTGGAATAGTGGAACCACAACAGAACAGAGAGAGGTGGAATAGTGGAGTCACAACAGAACAGAGAGAGGTGGAATAGTGGAGTCACAACAGAACAGAGAGAGGTGGAATAGTGGAACCACAACAGAACAGAGAGAGGTGGAATAGTGGAGCCACAACAGAACAGAGAGAGGTGGAATAGTGGAACCACAACAGAACAGAGAGAGGTGGAATAGTGGAGCTGCCACAACATAACAGAGAGAGGTGGAATAGTGGAGCCACAACAGAACAGAAAATTGTCATTGAAAATAAGAATTTGTTCTTAACTGACTTGCCTAGTTAAATAAAATAAAATAAAAATAAGAGCTTTAAGGTCATAATACATGAGGTCATATGGATAGGATCTGATCCTAGATCAGCACTTCACTCAAACACAGAGACGCCTGATACACTCGGCCCCTGATCCCAGATCAGCACTTCACTCAAACACAGAGACGCTTGATACACTGGGCCGCTGATCCTAGATCAGCACTTACACTCCTACACGAGACCCCTGATACGCTCGGCCCCTGATCCTAGACCAGCACTTCACTCCTACACCGAGACCCCTGATACGCTCGGCCCCTGATCCTAGATCAGCACTTCACCCCTACACCGAGACCCCTGATACGCTCGGCCCCTGATCCTAGATCAGCACTTCACTCCTACACCGAGACCCCTAATACGCTCGGCCCCTGATCCTAGATCAGCACTTCACTCCTACACCGAGACCCCTGATACGCTCGGCCCCTGATCCTAGATCAGCACTTACACTCCTACACCGAGACCCCTGATACACTCGGCTCCTGATCCTAGATCAGCACTTCACCACTACACCGAGACCCCTGATACGCTCGGCCCCTGATCCTAGATCAGCACTTCACCCCTACACCGAGACCCCTGATACGCTCGGCTCCTGATCCTAGATCAGCACTTCACCCCTACACCGAGACCCCTGATACGCTCGGCCCCTGATCCTAGATCAGCACTTCACTCCTACACCGAGACCCCTGATACGCTCGGCCCCTGATCCTAGATCAGCACTTCACCCCTACACCGAGACCCCTGATACACTCGGCCCCTGATCCTAGATCAGCACTTCACTCCTACACCGAGACCCCTGATACACTCGGCCCCTGATCCTAGATCAGCACTTCACTCCTACACCGAGACCCCTGATCCTAGATCAGCACTTCACCCCTACACCGAGACCCGTGATCCTAGATCAGCACTTCACCCATACACCGAGACCCCTGATACACTCGGCCCCTGATCCTAGATCAGCACTTCACTCCTACACCGATACCCCTGATACACTCGGCCCCTGATCCCAGATCAGCACTTCACCCCTACACCGAGACCCCTGATACACTCGGCCCCTGATCCCAGATCAGCACTTCACCCCTACACCGAGACCCCTGATACGCTCGGACCCTGATCCCAGATCAGCACTTCACCCCTACACCGAGACCCCTGATACGCTCGGCCCCTGATCCTAGATCAGCACTTCACTCCTACACCGAGACCCCTGATACACTCGGCCCCTGATCCTAGATCAGCACTTCACCCCTACACCGAGACCCCTGATACACTCGGCCCCTGATCCTAGATCAGCACTTCACCCCTACACCGAGACCCCTGATACACTCGGCCCCTGATCCTAGATCAGCACTTCACCCCTACACCGAGACCCCTGATACACTCGGCTCCTGATCCTAGATCAGCACTTCACCCCTACACCGAGACCCCTGATACACTCGGCCCCTGATCCTAGATCAGCACTTCACCCCTACACCGAGACCCCTGATACACTCGGCCCCTGATCCTAGATCAGCACTTCACTCCTACACCGAGACCCCTGATCCTAGATCAGCACTCTCCAAGACTATTTTTTTTTTTGAATACGTTCTTCTTCCCCCTCTCCTGATCGTAATTCCTCTTCCTGCTGTTGTGGGTGGGAGTCTCCTCCTGCGGCATCATTACCATCTCCTCCAGCCATCTAACGTGGATCAATGTGCACTTATTGACAGAAGTCCATCTCTAAACACATGAAGTGGACCCCCCCCCCCCCCCCCCGGCCTACTGACGTCTGCTCGGTCCAGAGTCGTTCATATTCAAGAGGTTCGGCAGGGCTCTGGGGAATCCTTGACCTTTCACCTCCAACCCAAGAGGAGGAATATAAAACACGGTCTTCCTGTCCACATTTCTGTTCCCAGGCCTTGTTCCCCGGTCATATACAGAGCCTGTGTTCCAATAGCCATACTAGCGTACTACTTGAACCCTTCCTATATACATTTCTTCATTCAATAGTATTGTGGTAAGTGTGGAACACAAGGGACATAGACAGTCTGAAGTCTCTCCGAGCTCAGGTTGAGTCTGTCTCTCTGTCTGTCTGTCTGTCTGTCTGTCTGTCTGTCTGTCTGTCTGTCTGTCTGTCTGTCTGTCTGTCTGTCTGTCTGCCTGTCTGCCTGTGGGTTTGTATTGTAGTCAGATGGGTTGTCTGTCTGTCTGTCTGTCTGTCTGTCTGTCTGTCTGTCTGTCTGTCTGTCTGTCTGTCTGTCTGTCTGTGGGTTTGTATTGTAGTCAGATTGGTTGTCTGTCTGTCTGTGGGTTTGTATTGTAGTCAGATGGGTTGTCTGTCTGTCTGTGGGTTTGTATTGTAGTCAGATTGGTTGTCACAGAGGGACTGAACCCCACAACCATTCCGTCTGGCTTACAGAGGGACTGAACCCCACAACCATTCCGTCTGGCTCACAGAGGGACTGAACCCCACAACCGTTCCGTCTGGCTTACAGAGGGACTGAACCCCACAACCATTCCGTCTGGCTTACAGAGGGACTGAACCCCACAACCGTTCCGTCTGGCTCACAGAGGGACTGAACCCCACAACCGTTCCGTCTGGCTCACAGAGGGACTGAACCCCACAACCATTCCGTCTGGCTTACAGAGGGACTGAACCCCACAACCGTTCCGTCTGGCTTACAGAGGGACTGAACCCCACAACCATTCCGTCTGGCTTACAGAGGGACTGAACCCCAAAACCGTTCCGTCTGGCTTACAGAGGGACTGAACCCCACAACCATTCCGTCTGGCTTACAGAGGGACTGAACCCCACAACCATTCCGTCTGGCTCACAGAGGGACTGAACCCCACAACCATTCCGTCTGGCTTACAGAGGGACTGAACCCCACAACCATTCCGTCTGGCTTACAGAGGGACTAAACACAACAATCTTCTATGTAATCATTCTTCGGCATTATGGGATATTGTGTGTAGATTGATGAGGGGAAAAAACAATTGAATCCATTTTAGAATAAGGCTGTAACGTAACAAAATGTAGAAAAAGTCAAGTGGTCTGAATATTTTCAGAAGGTGCTGTGGTGTACAGTATGTCCTAGACAGACTCATCCGATTTAATGAATAACTAAGTGACAATGGTTCCTGGAATACGTTACTGAGATTCGACAGTGAAATAAATGGTTCCTGGAATAAGATACTGAGATACGACAGTGAAATAGTTCCTGGAATAAGATACTGAGATACGACAGTGAAATAGTTCCTGGAATAAGATACTGAGATACGACAGTGAAATAAATGGTTCCTGGAATAAGATACTGAGATACGACAGTGAAATAAATAGTTCCTGGAATAAGATACTGAGATACGACAGTGAACTAAATGGTTCCTGGAATAAGTTACTGAGATTCGACAGTGAAATAAATGGTTCCTGGAATAAGATACTGAGATACGACAGTGAAATAAATGGTTCCTGGAATAAGATACTGAGATACGACAGTGAACTAAATGGTTCCTGGAATAAGATACTGAGATACGACAGTGAAATAAATGGTTCCTGGAATAAGATACTGAGATACGACAGTGAAATAGTTCCTGGAATAAGATACTGAGATACGACAGTGAAATAAATGGTTCCTGGAATAAGATACTGAGATACGACAATGAAATAAATGGTTCCTGGAATAAGATACTGAGATACGACAGTGAACTAAATGGTTCCTGGAATAAGATACTGAGATACGACAGTGAACTAAATGGTTCCTGGAATAAGTTACTGAGATACGACAGTGAACTAAATGGTTCCTGGAATAAGATACTGAGATACGACAGTGAACTAAATGGTTCCTGGAATAAGATACTGAGATACGACAGTGAACTAAATGGTTCCTGGAATAAGATACTGAGATACGACAGTGAGTGTGTTCCTGTCTGTTGAAGTGAGTGTGTTCCTGTCTGTTGAAGTGAGTGTGTTCCTGTCTGTTGAAGTGAGTGTGTTCCTGTCTGTTGAAGTCAGTGTGTTCCTGTCTGTTGAAGTGAGTGTGTCCCTGTCTGTTGAAGTCATCAATACAGTGACAAAGGAGAAGAGGCTGAATGAATGAAGGGCTGGCATCCTAGAGAGAGAGAGAGGGGAGGGGAGAGAGAGGGGGAGAGAGAGAGAGGGAGAGAGAGATGGGGAGAGAGAGAGGGGGAGAGTGAAAGAGAGAGAGAGATAGAGAGAGATAGAAAGAGGGGGGAGAGAGAGAGAGAGAGAGATGGAGAGAGAGAGAGAGAGAGGGGAGAGGGGGAGAGAGGGGGGGAGAGAGAGAGAGAGGGGAGAGGGGGAGAGAGAGAGCGTGAAATAGAGAGAGAGAGAGAGGGGGAGAGAGCGAGAGAGAGAGAGGGAGAGAGCGAGAAAGAGAGAGAGGGGGGGCGAGAGAGAGAGAGGGCGAGTGAGAGGGAGAGAGAGAGGGGGAAAGAGAGCGAGAGAGAGACAGAGAGAGAGAGAGAGAGAGAGAGAGAGAGAGAGAGAGAGAGAGAGGAAGGGGATAGAGAGCGAGAGAGAGACAGAGAGAGAGAGAGAGAGAGAGAGAGAGAGAGAGAGAGAGAGAGAGAGAGAGAGAGAGAGAAATGACAGAATTGGATCTGGCTACATGTCTGGAATCACACAAAAAGGTTCCTCCTGTCTGTTTGTCTGTCTGTCTGTCGACCACGGAATTTTTTGTGTGTCTTTGATGCATTGTTAGCTTGTCAGGCTGATTGCTGAGGTCTTTGGAAATATGTCGGCCAGCTCGGAAGCTTCCAGAATGCATCGCTAGTTCAGATGCTATTAGTTGCCATTTCTTGCACTCCCACTGGTTATGCCTTTTCTATCTCATACAGAGAGAGAGAGAGAGAGAGAGAGGGGGAAGAGAGCTAGAGAGAGAGAGGGGGAATAGAGCTAGAGAGAGAGAGGGGGAAGAGAGAGAGGGGGAAGAGAGCTAGAGAGAGAGAGGGAAGAGAGCTAGAGAGAGAGATGGGGGAAGAGAGAGAGGGGAAATAGAGCTAGAGAGAGAGAGGGGGAAGAGAGAAAGGGGGAAGAGAGCTAGAGAGAGGGAAGAGAGCTAGAGAGAGAGATGGGGGAAGAGAGCTAGAGAGAGAGATGGGGGAAGAGAGCTAGAGAGAGAGATGGGGGAAGAGAGCTAGAGAGAGAGATGGGGGAATAGAGCTAGAGAGAGAGGGGGAGAGAGCTAGAGAGAGAGATAGAGAGGGGGAAGAGAGCTAGAGAGAGAGAGAGAGGGGGAAGAGAGCTAGAGAGAGAGAGGGGAAAGAGAGCTAGAGAGAGAGAGGGGGAATAGAGCTAGAGAGAGAGATGGGGAATAGAGCTAGAGAGAGAGATGGGGGAAGAGAGCTAGAGAGAGAGAGGGGGAAGAGAGAGAGACAGGAAGAGAGCTAGAGAGAGAGAGAGGGGGAAGAGAGATAGAGAGGGGGAAGTGAGCTAGAGAGAGAGAGGGGAAAGAGAGCTAGAGAGAGAGGGGGAAGAGAGCTAGAGAGAGAGAGGGGGAAGAGAGCTAGAGAGAGAAAGGGGAAAGAGAGCTAGAGAGAGAGAGGGAGGGTAAGAGAGCTAGAGAGAGAGAGGGGGGGAGAGCAGGAGAGCGAGATAGGGGGGGGAAGAGAGCTAGAGAGAGGGGGAAGAGAGAGGGGGGGAAGAGAGCTAGAGAGAGAGAGGGGGGGAAGAGAGCTAGAGAGAGAGAGAGGGGGGGAAGAGAGCTAGAGAGAGAGAGGGGGGAGAGAGCTAGAGAGCGAGATAGGGGGGGAAGAGAGCTAGAGCGAGAGAGAGAGATAGATAGAGAGGGAAGGGAGCTAAAGAGAGAGAGAGGGGGGGAAAGAGAGTTAGAGAGAGAGAGGGGGGGGAGAGAGCTAGAGAGCGAGATAGGGGGGGAAGAGAGCTAGAGAGAGAGAGAGGGGGGAAGAGAGCTAGAGAGAGAGAGAGAGAGAGAGAGAGATAGATAGAGGGGGAAGGGAGCTAGAGAGAGAGAGAGAGAGAGAGAGAGAGGGGGAAGGGAGCTAGAGAGAGAGAGAGAGAGAGAGAGAGAGGGGGGGGAAGAGAGCTATAGAGAGAGGGGGAAGAGAGCTAGAGAGAGAGGGGGAAGTGAGCTAGAGAGAGAGGGGGTAGAGAGCTAGAGAGAGAGAGGGGGAAGAGAGAGGGGGAAGAGAACTAGAGAGAGAGGGGGAAGGGAGCTAGAGAGAGAGAGGGAAGAGAGCTAGAGAGAGAGATGGGGAATAGAGCTAGAGAGAGAGATGGGGGAAGAGAGCTAGAGAGAGAGAGGGGGAAGAGAGAGAGACAGGAAGAGAGCTAGAGAGAGAGAGAGGGGGAAGAGAGATAGAGAGGGGGAAGTGAGCTAGAGAGAGAGAGGGGAAAGAGAGCTAGAGAGAGAGGGGGAAGAGAGCTAGAGAGAGAGAGGGGGAAGAGAGCTAGAGAGAGAAAGGGGAAAGAGAGCTAGAGAGAGAGAGGGAGGGTAAGAGAGCTAGAGAGAGAGAGGGGGGGAGAGCTAGAGAGCGAGATAGGGGGGGGAAGAGAGCTAGAGAGAGGGGGAAGAGAGAGGGGGGGAAGAGAGCTAGAGAGAGAGGGGGGGGGAAGAGAGCTAGAGAGAGAGAGAGGGGGGGAAGAGAGCTAGAGAGAGAGAGGGGGGAGAGAGCTAGAGAGAGAGAGGGGGGAGAGAGCTAGAGAGCGAGATAGGGGGGGAAGAGAGCTAGAGCGAGAGAGAGAGATAGATAGAGAGGGAAGGGAGCTAAAGAGAGAGAGAGGGGGGGAAAGAGAGTTAGAGAGAGAGAGGGGGGGAGAGAGCTAGAGAGCGAGATAGGGGGGGAAGAGAGCTAGAGAGAGAGAGAGGGGGGAAGAGAGCTAGAGAGAGAGAGAGAGAGAGAGAGAGATAGATAGAGGGGGAAGGGAGCTAGAGAGAGAGAGAGAGAGAGAGAGAGAGGGGGGGGGAAGAGAGCTAGAGAGAGAGAGGGGGAAGAGAGAGGGGGAAGAGAACTAGAGAGAGAGGGGGAAGGGAGCTAGAGAGAGAGAGGGAAGAGAGCTAGAGAGAGAGCTACTCTGTGGTGAGCTCAGCTCTACACCACCACTGTGAATCAGAGTGAATCAAAGTGAATCAGAGAATCAGAGTGAATCAAAGTGAATCAGAGAATACGAGTGAATCAGTGAATCAGAGTGAATCAGAGTGAATAAGTGAATCAGAGTAAATCAGAGTGAATCAGTGAATCAGAGTGAATCAGTGAATCAGAGTGAATCAGTGAATCAGAGTGAATAAGTGAATCAGAGTAAATCAGAGTGAATCAGAGTGAATAAGTGAATCAGAGTGAATCAGAGTGAATCAGAGTGAATAAGTGAATCAGAGTAAATCAGAGTGAATAAGTGAATCAGAGTGAATCAGAGTGAATACCCCCAACACAGATGTCTGTGTTGTCATGTAACATCTACTTGCCTGGACCTGCAATCAAAGTTCATTTGTTGGAGGACCGGCGTTACATGTGGTCGTTTCCATGGTGATGCTGAGACGGGAAACTGCTTTAAAATACCCATGTTTAAAACAACACGGTCAAGAGAGGAAACAATAACCCTTTCACTGCTACTATGTATGAGTGAATCTGACAACAAATGAATGAACGGCTGAATAAATGAATGAATGGCTGAATAAATTAATTAATGAATGAATTAATTAATTAATTACTTAATGAATAAATGATTTAATGAATGAATAAATGAATGAATGGCTGAATAAATGGCTGAAAAATGAATGAAAGGCTGAATAAATGAATGAATGGCTGAATAAATTAATGAATGGTTGAATGGCTGAATAAATATATTAATGGCTAATTAAATGAATGGCTGAATAAATGAGAGAGAGAGAGAGGGGGGGGGAGTGGGGGGGCAGAGAGATTGGGGGAGATCGAGAGAGAGTGGGGAGAGAGAGAGTGTGGGGAGAGAGAGAGAGGGTGGAGGGAGGGAGAGAATGAGGGAGGGGGAGAGGGAAAGAGAGAGAGAAGGATAGAAGGCCCGAGTGGGGTCTAGGTAAATAATGACCCCAGCAGTAGAGAAAGAGACAGAGGCCCGACAGACAAGGCCAGCGCTCCACTCCTCCTAACTGGTAAGCAGCCCAGAGATCCTGCTGCTACTGCTCCTTAACTCATCTGTCAGTTACCGCCAAAGGAACGAGGCGCTGGGGAGACGAGGGGGGAGGAGAGATGCAACTACATCAGGCTGTGGGCCGCCTGGCCTCCTGGAGGGTACCATCCATCCATCCACAGCCCCAGAGCTAGTTATCTAGCTAGCTAATATATACCATCCATCCATCCACAGCCCCAGAGCTAGTTATCTAGCTAGCTAATATACACCATCCATCCATCCACAGCCCCAGAGCTAGTTATCTAGCTAGCTAATATACACTATCCATCCATCCATCCACAGCCCCAGAGCTAGTTATCTAGCTAGCTAATATACACCATCCATCCATCCACAGCCCAAGAGCTAGTTACCGAGCTAGCTAGTATACACCACACCATCCATCCATCCACAGAGGTAGTTATCTAGCTAGCTAATATACACCATCCATCCATCCACAGCCCCAGAGCTAGTTATCTAGCTAGCTAATATACACCATCCATCCACACACAGAGGTAGTTATCTAGCTAGCTAATATACACCATCCATCCATCCACAGCCCCAGAGCTAGTTATCTAGCTAGCTAATATACACCATCCATCCATCCACAGCCCCAGAGCTAGTTATCTAGCTAGCTAATATACACCACACCATCCATCCATCCACAGCCCCAGAGCTAGTTATCTAGCTAGCTAATATACACCATCCATCCATCCATCCATCCATCCACAGCTCCAGAGCTAGTTATCTAGCTAGCAAATATACACCATCCATCCATCCACAGCCCCAGAGCTAGTTATCTAGCTAGCTAATATACACCATCCATCCATCCACAGCCCAAGAGCTAGTTACCGAGCTAGCTAGTATACACCACACCATCCATCCATCCATCCACAGAGGTAGTTATCTAGCTAGCTAATATACACCATCCATCCATCCACAGCCCCAGAGCTAGTTATCTAGCTAGCTAATATACACCATCCATCCACACACAGAGGTAGTTATCTAGCTAGCTAATATACACCATCCATCCATCCACAGCCCCAGAGCTAGTTATCTAGCTAGCTAATATACACCATCCATCCACACACAGAGGTAGTTATCTAGCTAGCTAATATACACCATCCATCCATCCACAGCCCCAGAGCTAGTTATCTAGCTAGCTAATATACACCATCCATCCATCCATCCACAGCCCCAGAGCTAGTTATCTAGCTAGCTAATATACACCATCCATCCATCCATCCACAGCCCCAGAGCTAGTTATCTAGCTAGCTAATATACACCACACCATCCATCCATCCACAGCCCCAGAGCTAGTTATCTAGCTAGCTAATATACACCATCCATCCATCCACAGCCCCAGAACTAGTTATCTAGCTAGCTAATATACACCATCCATCCATCCACAGCCCCAGAGCTAGTTATCTAGCTAGCTAATATACACCATCCATCCATCCATCCACAGCCCCAGAGCTAGTTATCTAGCTAGCTAATATACACCACACCATCCATCCATCCACAGCCCCAGAGCTAGTTATCTAGCTAGCTAATATACACCATCCATCCATCCACAGCCCCAGAACTAGTTATCTAGCTAGCTAATATACACCATCCATCCATCCACAGCCCCAGAACTAGTTATCTAGCTAGCTAATATACACCATCCATCCATCCACAGCCCCAGAGCTAGTTATCTAGCTAGCTAATATATACCATCCATCCATCCACAGCCCCAGAGCTAGTTATCTAGCTAGCTAATATACACCATCCATCCATCCATCCACAGCCCCAGAGCTAGTTATCTAGCTAGCTAATATACACCATCCATCCATCCATCCACAGCCCCAGAGCTAGTTATCTAGCTAGCTAATATACACCATCCGTCCATCCCAACAGCTAGTTATCTAGCTAGCTATTATACACTATCCATCCACAGCCCCAGAGCTAGTTATCTAGCTAGCTAATATACACCACACCATCCATCCATCCACAGCCCCAGAACTAGTTATCAAGCTAGCTAATATACACCACACCATCCATCCATCCACAGCCACAGAGGTAGTTATCTAGCTAGCTAATATACACCATCCATCCATCCACAGCCCCAGAGCTAGTTATCTAGCTAGCTAATATACACTATCCATCCATCCATCCACAGCCACAGAGCTAGTTATCTAGCTAGCTAATATACACCATCCATCCATCCACAGCCCCAGAGCTAGTTATCTAGCTAGCTAGTATACACCATCCATCCACAGCCACAGAGGTAGTTATCTTGCTAGCTAATATACACCATCCATCCACAGCCACATAGGTAGTTATCTAGCTAGCTAATATACACCATCCATTCATCCACAGCCCCAGAGCTAGTTATCTAGCTAGCTAGTATACACCATCCATCCACAGCCACAGAGGTAGTTATCTTGCTAGCTAATATACACCATTCATCCATCCATCCACAGCCACAGAGGTAGTTATCTAGCTAGCTAATATACACCATCCATCCATAGCCACAGCCACAGAGGTAGTTACCTAGGTAGCTAATATACACCATCCATCCATCCATCCACAGCCACAGAGGTAGTTATCTAGCTAGCTAGTACACAGGTGGCTGGCAGGGCAGGGCAGAGCAGGTCTCCGGAGAGGGGGGGGGGGGGGGGGTTAGCAGGAAGTACACTTAACGAAGGGTGTCTTCATCGCTCCGGTCCACGTTAAACACCCAGCTGTTCAGGGCAGCATGGTATCAGGTGGTAGTCTGGTCACTGTGAGTGTGATATACTGACAGAATACCGAGGGAACTGTCAACAACACTTCTACCTACCTACCAACAGCTTTATGACCATTTCAGTGGATACAAGTGTTTGGTGAAATCGATCTTGATCCCATCGTACGGGGACTGAGGAAACTGTAAACTAGTCATATCTACCTATAAAAACACCCGATTTCAGTTTATAAAACCATTAAACTAGTCATATCTACCTATAAAAACACCCGATTTCAGTTTATAAAACCATTAAACTAGTCATATCTACCTATAAAAACACCTGATTTCAGGTTATAAAACCCTCCAACTGGTCAAATCTGATTACACTGAGCTGTGATCCTGAGATAAACTGTATTATTGTAATTATCGACTTACAAAACATTTCAGTCCCAAAATACTGTTGGGTAAATTCAACTTAATCCTGAGAGAAACAGGTTTCAAACGACGACACCACCACCACAGTGTTGAACTTCTCACATCTTTACACACACACACACACACACCACACACACCACACCAGAGCAGGCATACACACACACACACACACACACACACACACACACACACACACACACACACACAGGCCCATTCCCATTCCCATAACAACTCCTAGCTAGGGCATAGTGTCGGGTTGGGACAGATTTCCGGGGGAGGGGGGGTGGATGCATTTTGTTATGTGTGTTTTCACTATTCACACATTTTACACCTATCAAGGCTTACATTTACTCAAGGCCTGTACTCCACGTGGGGCCAAATCCCTTTAATTAAAAAACCTGCTGGAAATCAACAAACTCTGAATCAGAAATGCACGTGTTGAGTTAGAAGGTTTAGAAACCACTTCATTGTCTCGAGCAGAATTATATTAATTTCTTTGTTTGCCCGAGCTCAGAGGAAGAAGAAAAATCACAAGATTCCCCCTCTCCTTTCTCTCTCTCTCTCTCTCTTTCTGTCTCTCTCTCTCTTTCTCTGCATAATGTCCTCGTCGTCTCTCGTCGTCTTCGGAGGTGAGTATTTACACAACAGATGTAGGGGAGTGGTTGAGGTGAGAGACGAAGGGCACCAACAGTGGGACGCATCCCCTGACAAAAGTAATGCGGCGCAGAAGGTGTGAGAGACGGATGGGAGGATGAGAAGGAGTAGAGGCAATCTGGAAAGGTAAATATTTACCCATTCACCTGGTAGGAGAGAGAGAACCAGGAGAGGGAGGAAAGAGAGAGAACCAGGAGAGGGAGGAAAGAGAGAGAACCAGGAGAGGGAGGAAAGAGAGAGAACCAGGAGAGGGAGGAAAGAGAGAGAGAACCAGGAGAGGGAGGAAAGAGAGAGAGAACCAGGAGAGGGAGGAAAGCGAGAGAACCAGGAGAGGGAGGAAAGAGAGAGAACCAGGAGAGGGGGGAAAGAGAGAGAACCAGGAGAGGGAGGAAAGAGAGAGAACCAGGAGAGGGGGGAAAGAGAGAGAACCAGGAGAGGGAGGAAAGAGAGAGAACCAGGAGAGGGAGGAAAGAGAGAGAACCAGGAGAGGGAGGAAAGAGAGAGAACCAGGAGAGGGAGAAAAGAGAGAGAACCAGGAGAGGGAGAAAAGAGAGAGAACCAGGAGAGGGAGGAAAGAGAGATAACCAGGAGAGGGAGGAAAGAGAGAGAACCAGGAGAGGGAGGAAAGAGAGACAACCAGGAGAGGGAGGAAAGAGAGAGAACCAGGAGAGGTAGGAAAGAGAGAGAACCAGGAGAGGGAGGAAAGAGAGAGAACCAGGAGAGGTAGGAAAGAGAAAGAACCAGGAGAGGTAGGAAAGAGAGAGAACCAGGAGAGGGAGGAAAGAGAGAGAACAAGGAGAGGTAGGAAAGAAAGCTATTCACCATTCCCCAGCTGCATTATCTCTGCCTGTCTCTCTCTCTCTCTCTCCTCAGTGAGCCTCGTCTCCTGTCTCTCTCTCTCTCTCCTCAGTGAGTCCAGTCTCCTGTCTCTCTCTCACTCCTCAGTGAGTCCAGTCTCCTGTATCTCTCTCTCTCCTCAGTGAGTCCAGTCTCCTGTTTCTCTCTCTCCTCAGTGAGTCCAGTCTCCTGTCTCTCTCTCTCTCTCCTCAGTGAGCCCAGTCTCCTGTCTTTCTACTCAGTGAGCCCAGTCTCCTGTCTCTCTCTCTCTGATCAGTGAGCCCAGTCTCCTGTCTCTCTCTCTCTCTGATCAGTGAGCCCAGTCTCCTGTCTCTCTCTCTCTGATCAGTGAGCCCAGTCTCCTGTCTCTCTCTCTCTCTGCTCAGTGAGCCCAATCTCCTGTCTCTCTCTCTCTGCTCAGTGAGCCCAGTCTCCTGTCTCTCTCTTTCTCCTCAGTGAGCCCAGTCTCCTGTCTCTCTCTCTCTATCTCTCCTCAGTGAGCCCAGTCTCCTGTCTCTCTCCTCAGTGAGCCCAGTCTCCTGTCTCTCTCTCTCTCTCCTCAGTGAGCCCAGTCTCCTGTCTCTCTCCTCAGTGAGCCCAGTCTCCTGTCTCTCTCTCTCTCTCCTCAGTGAGCCCAGTCTCCTGTCTCTCTCTCTGATCAGTGAGCCCAGTCTCCTGTCTCTCTCTCTGATCAGTCAGCCCAGTCTCCTGTCTCTCTCTCTGCTCAGTGATCCCAGTCTCCTGTCTCTCTCTCTCCTCAGTGAGCCCAGTCTCCTGTCTCTCTCTCTGCTCGGTGAGCCTTGTCTCCTGTCTCTCTCTCTGCTCAGTGAGCCTCGTCTCCTGTCTCTCTCTCTCTCCTCAGTGAGACCAGTCTCCAGTCTCTCTCTCTCTGATCAGTAAGCCCAGTCTCCTGTCTCTCGCTCTGCTCAGTGAGCCTCGTCTGCTGTCGCTCTCTCACTGCTCAGTGAGCCTCGTCTCCTGTCTCTCTCTCTGCTCAGTGAACCCGGTCTCCTGTCTCTCTCTCTCTCTCTGATCAGTGAGCCCAGTCTCCTGTCTCTCTCTCTCTGCTCAGTGAGCCCAGTCTCCTGTCTCTCTCTCTCTGCTCAGTGAGCCCAGTCTCCTGTCTCTCTCTCTGATCAGTGAGCCCAGTCTCCTGTCTCTCTCTCTCTGCTCAGTAAGCCCAGTATCCTGTCTCTCTCTCTCTGCTCAGTAAGCCCAGTCTCCTGTCTCTCTCTCTCTGCTCAGTAAGCCCAGTCTCCTGTCTCTCTCTCTCTGCTCAGTAAGCCCAGTCTCCTGTCTCTCTCTCTCTGCTCAGTAAGCCCAGGCTCCTGTCTCTCTCTCTCTGCTCAGTAAGCCCAGTCTCCTGTCTCTCTGAAGTGGTAATGAGAGGCACGCTGGAGTCTGTTTCTCTGATTCCAGTGGGAGTAGTGTTGTTATAGCAGGAGTTCTGCTTCTTCGTGTGAGAGACGCTGCAGAGCCGACATTCAGGGAAACATCTTCAGGTTCTCGCTTCCCGAAGACGTGATATGGACATGTCTTGTGTTTGTTGGTGAGATCAGGGATATAAACAGAATCAGGACAAATAGCCGAGGTGTTAAAGCACAAGAACACTAAATAAAAAAAAAGGAAAAAGTATATTTAACATCTGCATGAGAGAGTATCTAGTGTTTTTACAGGAGCCTTCTCAATACTGTATACAGGAGTCTTCTCAATACTGTATACAGGAGTCTTCTCAATACTGTATACAGGAGGAGGCTTCTCAATACTGTATACAGGAGTCTTCTCAATACTGTATACAGGAGTCTTCTCAATACTGTATACAGGAGTCTTCTCAATACTGTATACAGGAGGAGGCTTCTCAATACTGTATACAGGAGACTTGTCAATACTGTATATATGAGCCTTCTCAATACTGTATATATGAGCCTTCTCAATACTGTATACAGGAGACTTCTCAATACTGTATACAGGAGACTTCTCAATACTGTATACAGGAGACTTCTCAATACTGTATACAGGAGACTTCTCAATCCTGTATACAGGAGGCTTCTCAATACTGAATACAAGGGACGTCCCAATACTGAATTACATAATGTGTCCATGCAGAATCTGCTGGGTCTCTGCCTAACAGACGAACACGTCCCATTGGTGATTTACAGGTGAGTCCAGGTGGCTTCAACTTTCTGCATCTTAATGTGAGGAGAAGTGTGTGTGTGTGTGTGTTTCAGAGAGTACGGCTGTCTCTAGCGCGGCAGGCTCTATTACAATACCTTTCATTCCCAATACCTTCCCTCACCGGGATAGAGAGTCACTAACACAGAGTCACTATCTCCTCTCCTCTCCTCTCCTCTCCTCTCCTCTCCTCTCCTCTCCTCTCCTCTCCCCTCCCCTCCCCTCCCCTCCCCTCCCCTCCCCTCTCCTCTCCTCTCCTCACCTCCCCTCCTCTCCCCTCCTCAGTAACAGACTAACGATGGTAAGGTGAACATCTATTCTGTACGCAGCTGAAATCATTGACAGATAAAGGAATATGTCAGAGAATAATTTAACGGAGAGAAAAACCGTGATATGTGTGTAACTGTAATCACTTGGGGATTTGTGTAGTTTTCCAAAATAGTGATTGATAAACGAACCTACATTTTTTTTTGCTCAAACTAGTCTAATACCTCATCCACATAACAGTTTGAAGCTTCAAATTACGTCTGGACAGCTAAATGATTTGGTTGATTAATTCACATCCAACGCTCATCTCACACACAAGCTACAGTAGCTTGACAACATCTATTCATCTGTACACCTTCATTCAAGTCAAAACCCCCTTTTGAAACAATGAACAAATCCCCACAGAATAGCGACGGAGTTTACCTCATCACTCAGAGCAGTAAAATATCTTCACGAGGAAAAGACAACTCATTAACACGATGAAATAACAGTTTCTCTGGAGGGAAACAACGTAGACAACAGGTCACCACAAGTCACGAAACGGAGTCACAAAATGGAGTCAGGAAGTCACGGAACGGAGTCACAAAATGGAGTCAGGAAGTCACGGAACGGAGTCACAAAATGGAGTCAGGAAGTCACGGAGTCACAAAATGGAGTCAGGAAGTCACGGAACGGAGTCACACAATGGAGTCAGGAAGTCACGGAACAGAGTCACAAAATAGAGTCAGGAAGTCACGGAACGGAGTCACACAATGGAGTCAGGGAGTCACGGAACGGAGTCAGGAAGTCACAAAATTCCTGACGACAGCCTCCTGGAGAAAGGAGCTGAGACCAACAGCAGACAAGACTTACCTGAAGAGGAGTGTCCTAGAGGGGATCAGACTCCGACACAAGCCCACACACCCAGCCATCATAATGCTGATTCATTATCATGAGACTACAGGCTTCGGGGTCAGTCACACACAATCTCTCATCACAAACATCTTAATAGAGACCTCTTTAATAGAGACCCCTTTAATAGAGACCCCCTTTAATAGAGGCCCCCTTTAATAGAGGCCCCTTTAATAGAGACCCCCTTTAATAGAGACCCCTTTAATAGAGACCCCTTTAATAGAGACCCCCTTTAATAGAGACCCCTTTAATAGAGACCCCTTTAATAGAGACCCTCTTTAATAGAGACCCCCTTTAATAGAGACCCCTTAATAGAGACCCCTTTAACAGAGACCCCCTTTAATAGAGACCCTCTTTAATAGAGACCCCCTTTAATAGAGACCCCTTAATAGAGACCCCTTTAACAGAGACCCCTTTAATAGAGACCCCCTTTAATAGAGACCCCCTTTAATAGAGACCCCCTTTAATAGAGACCCCCTTTAATAGAGACCCCCTTTAATAGAGACCCCCTTTAATAGAGACTCCTTAATAGAGACCCCTTTAATAGAGACCCCTTTAATAGAGACCCCTTAATAGAGACCCCTTTAACAGAGACCCCTTTAATAGAGACCCCCTTTAATAGAGACCCCCTTTAATAGAGACCCCTTTAATAGAGACCCCCTTTAATAGAGACCCCCTTTAATAGAGACCCCCTTTAATAGAGACTCCTTAATAGAGACCCCCTTTAATAGAGACCCTTTAACAGAGACCTCTTTAATAGAGACCCCTTAATAGAGACCCCTTTAATAGAGACCCCTTTAATAGAGACCCCCTTTAATAGAGACCCCCTTTAATAGAGGCCCCCTTTAATAGAGACCCCCTTTAATAGAGACTCCTTAATAGAGACCCCCTTTAATAGAGACCCTTTAACAGAGACCTCTTTAATAGAGACCCCTTAATAGAGACTCCTTAATAGAGACCCCTTAATAGAGACCCCCTTTAATAGAGACCCTTTAATAGAGACCCTTTAATAGAGACTCCTTAATAGAGACCCCTTAATAGAGACCCCTTAATAGAGACCCTTTTAATAGAGACCACACCTAACATAGTCAGAGTGGGGAAGACAACACCTAACAGCTCTCCTCTCTCACACACACACACACACACACACACACACACACACACACACACACACACACACACACACACACACACAATTATCAGAAATGTGATACGATGCAGTTAGACAAAAAGCAGACTTGATACCAAATATTGGGTGTGTTTTAAAACACACAAACAGGAAGAATATATCTGGCTACATACATAATAGAATGTGAACGGTGTGGTTCTGATTGGCTGACAGCCATGGTGTATCAGACCGTATACCTTTCATCTTGGTAAATATATTATAAACTGGGTGGTTTGAGCCCTGAATGCTGATTGGCTGACAGCCGTGGTATACCAGACCGTATACCTTTCATCTTGGTAAATATATTTTAAACTGGGTGGTTTGAGCCCTGAATGCTGATTGGCTGACAGCCGTGGTATATCAGACCGTATACCTTTCATCTTGGTAAATATATTATAAACTGGGTGGTTTGAGCCCTGAATGCTGATTGGCTGACAGCCGTGGTATATCAGACCGTATACCTTTCATCTTGGTAAATATATTATAAACTGGGTGGTTTGAGCCCTGAATGCTGATTGGCTGACAGCCGTGGTATTTCAGACCGTATACCTTTCATCTTGGTAAATATATTATAAACTGGGTGGTTTGAGCCCTGAATGCTGATTGGCTGACAGCCGTGGTATATCAGACCGCGCATACCTTACATCTTGGTAAATATATTATAAACTGGGTGGTTTGAGCCCTGAATACTGATTGGCTGACAGCCGTGGTACATCAGACCGTATACCATATATTTACTGCTCTAATTACGTTGGTAAACAGTTTATAATAGCACGGTCTGATATACCACGGATGTCAGCCAATCAGAACCACCCAGTTTATATTCTATAATATATTGGTTTGAGCACTGAATGCTGATTGGATGACCGCCGTGGTCTGTATACCTTACATCTTTGTAAATATAATATAGAATACGCCATTTAGCAAGACATTTTTATCTAAAGCCACTTACAGTCATTTGTGCATAAACTTTACATACGACTGTTTCCCGGGAATTGAATCCACAATCCTGACGTTTACAAGAGCCATGCTCTACCAACTGAGCCATGTCGGACCAGACAGACACCAGGGTCTGTATCCTGCAGACATCTACTTCACTGTGGCCTTGAATTCTTTCTGCCAAACAGTTGGACATTGAAAGGTAATTGTTGTGAAAGCCCATATGATGTGTAATTCCTGGCTAACTTTGAGATGCCAAGCCAGCAGAAATCACTACACACCAGGTCAACTCACTCACTACCTGACCAGGCCAGCAGAAATCACTACACCAGGACAACAACTCACGACCTGACCAGGCCAGCAGAAATCACTACACCAGGCCAACAACTCACGACCTGACCAGGCCAGCAGAAATCACTACACCAGGCCAACAACTCACTACCTGACCAGGCCAGCAGAAATCACTACACCAGGCCAACAACTCACTACCTGACCAGGCCAGCAGAAATCACTACACCAGGCCAACAACTCACGACCTGACCAGGCCAGCAGAAATCACTACACCAGGCCAACAACTCACTACCTGACCAGGCCAGCAGAAATCACTACACCAGGACAACTCACTACCTGACCAGGCCAGCAGAAATCACTACACCAGGCCAACAACTCACTACCCGACCAGGCCAGCAGAAATCACAACACCAATGTGTGTGTGTGTGTGTAGGGTAGTATAGAGAATAGGTGTGTGTTTGTGTAGGGTAGTATAGAGAACAGGTGTGTGTGTAGGGGTAATATAGAGAACAGGTGTGTGTGTAGGGTAGTACAGAGAACGTGTGCGTGTGTGTGTGTGTGTGGGGGGGGGGGGGGGGTAGTATAGAGAACAGGTGTGTGTGTGTGTGTGGGGGGGGGGGTAGTATAGAGAACAGGTGTGTGTGTGTGTAGGGTAGTATAGAGAACAGGTGTGTGTGTGTGTAGGGGTAGGGTAGTATAGAGAACAGGTGTGTGTGTGTTTGTGTGTGTAGGGTAGTATAGAGAACAGGTGTGTGTGTGTGTGTGTGTGTGTGTGTGTGTGTGTGTGTGTAGGGGTAGTATAGAGAACAGGTGTGTGTGTGTGTGTAGGGTAGTATAGAGAACAGGTGTGTGTGTGTGTGTAGGGTAGTATAGAGAACAGGTGTGTGTGTGTGTAGGGTAGTATAGAGAACAGGTGTGTGTGTGTGTGTGTGTGTGTGTGTGTGTGTGTGTGTGTGTGTGTGTGTGTGTGTGTGTGTGTGTGTGTGTGTGTGTATGTATGTGTGTGTGTGTGTGTAGGGGTAGTATAGAGAACAGGTGTGTGTGTGTGTAGGGTAGTATAGAGAACAGGTGTGTGTGTGTGTGTGTGTGTGTGTTTAGGGTAGTATAGAGAACAGGTGTGTGTGTGTGTGTGTGTGTGTGTGTGTGTGTGTAGGGTAGTATAGAGAACAGGTGTGTGTGTGTGTAGGGTAGTATAGAGAACAGGTGTGTGTGTGTGTGTGTGTGTGTGTGTGTGTGTGTAGGGGTAGTATAGAGAACAGGTGTGTGTGTGTGTATGTTAGTATAGAGAACATGTGTGTGTGTGTGTGTGTGTGTGTGTGTGTGTGTGTGTATGTTAGTATGTAGAACAGGTGTGTAGCTGGTGAGAGATGACGTTGCGAAGCTTAGGTAGCACCCAGAGGGGTAGGAGCTAACACACACACACACACACACACACACACACACACACACACACACACACACACACAGCTGTTGGCATTAGGTGCATTGAGCCACAGGAGTAACGATGAGTTCACAGCCATGCAATCTGTTCCAACTCTCTCGCTCTCTCCGAAATAAACACACACACGCTTACTGATTGGACAATGAACTCTCCGATTTGCCAAGAAACACACACCACACTGCACAGTGATACACGTACAGAGTTAAAAATAAAATACAACTTTATTATCCATTCAGGACGGACATCCTTCCATTAAAATGATCACAAACACTATCACACCATATAAACCAGTCAGTCCATCATACTATCACACCATTTAAACCAGTCAGTCCATTATACTATCACACCATGTAAACCAGTCAGTCCATTATACTATCACACCATTTAAACCAGTCAGTCCATCATACTATCACACCATGTAAACCAGTCAGTCCATTATACTATCACACCATGTAAACCAGTCAGTCCAATATATTGACTATCACACCATATAAACCAGTCAGTCCATCATACTTTCACACCATTTAAACCAGTCAGTCCATTATATTGACTATCACACCATTTAAACCAATCAGTCCATTATATTGACTATCACACCATTTAAACCAGTCAGTCCATCATATTGACTATCACACCATATAAACCAGTCAGTCCATTATATTGACTATCACACCATATAAACCAGTCAGTCCATTATATTGACTATCACACCATTTAAACCAGTCAGTCCATTATATTGACTATCACACCATTTAAACCAGTCAGTCCATTATATTGACTATCACACCATTTAAACCAGTCAGTCCATTATATTGACTATCACACCATATAAACCAGTCAGTCCATCATACTATCACACCATTTAAACCAGTCAGTCCATTATATTGACTATCACACCATTTAAACCAGTCAGTCCATTATATTGACTATCACACCATTTAAACCAGTCAGTCCATTATATTGACTATCACACCATTTAAACCAGTCAGTCCATTATATTGACTATCACACCATTTAAACCAGTCAGTCCATTATATTGACTATCACACCATTTAAACCAGTCAGTTCATCATCCTGACTAACAACATAGAGAACAGTGTTTACTATTGTGGTCCGTTTGATTTTGCCTCTCAGGATCATATTGCCGAACCAGACTGTCATATTGAATGTGAGGGATGCTCCCCACCAGACTGTCATATTGAATGTGAGGGATGCTCCCCCCACCAGACTGTCATATTGAACATGAGGGATGCTCCCCCCACCAGACTGTCATATTGAATGTGAGGGATGCTCTCCCACCAGACTGTCATATTGAACATGAGGGATGCTCCCCCCACCAGACTGTCATATTGAATGTGAGGGATGCTCTCCCACCAGACTGTCATATTGAACATGAGGGATGCTCCCCCCACCAGACTGTCATATTGAACATGAGGGATGCTCCCCACCAGACTGTCATATTGAATGTGAGGGATGCTCCCCCCACCAGACTGTCATATTGAACATGAGGGATGCTCCCCACCAGACTGTCATATTGAATGTGAGGGATGCTCCCCCCACCAGACTGTCATATTGAATGTGAGGGATGCTCTCCCACCAGACTGTCATATTGAACATGAGGGATGCTCCCCACCAGACTGTCATATTGAATGTGAGGGATGCTCCCCCCACCAGACTGTCATATTGAACATGAGGGATGCTCCCCCCACCAGACTGTCATATTGAACGTGAGGGATGCTCCCCCACCAGACTGTCATATTGAACATGAGGGATGCTCCCCACCAGACTGTCATATTGAATGTGAGGGATGCTCCCCACCAGACTGTCATATTGAACATGAGGGATGCTCCCCCACCAGACTGTCATATTGAACATGAGGGATGCTCCCCCACCAGACTGTCATATTGAATGTGAGGGATGCTCCCCACCAGACTGTCATATTGAACATGAGGGATGCTCCCCCACCAGACTGTCATATTGAACGTGAGGGATGCTCCCCCACCAGACTGTCATATTGAACGTGAGGGATGCTCCCCACCAGACTGTCATATTGAACGTGAGGGATGCTCCCCCACCAGACTGTCATATTGAATGTGAGGGATGCTCCCCACCAGACTGTCATATTGAACGTGAGGGATGCTCCCCCACCAGACTGTCATATTGAACGTGAGGGATGCTCCCCACCAGACTGTCATATTGAAGGTGAGGGATGCTCCCCACCAGACTGTCATATTGAACATGAGGGATGCTCCCCACCAGACTGTCATATTGAACGTGAGGGATGCTCCCCCACCAGACTGTCATATTGAAGGTGAGGGATGCTCCCCACCAGACTGTCATATTGAACATGAGGGATGCTCCCCACCAGACTGTCATATTGAACGTGAGGGATGCTCCCCCACCAGACTGTCATATTGAACATGAGGGATGCTCCCCCACCAGACTGTCATATTGAACATGAGGGATGCTCCCCCACCAGACTGTCATCTTGAACATGAGGGATGCTACCCACCAGACTGTCATATTGAACATGAGGGATGCTCCCCACCAGACTGTCATATTGAACATGAGGGATGCTCCCCCACCAGACTGTCATATTGAACATGAGGGATGCTACCCACCAGACTGTCATATTGAACATGAGGGATGCTCCCCCACCAGACTGTCATATTGAACGTGAGGGATGCTACCCACCAGACTGTCATATTGAACATGAGGGATGCTCTCCCACCAGACTGTCATATTGAACGTGAGGGATGCTCCCCCACCAGACTGTCATATTGAACATGAGGGATGCTCCCCCACCAGACTGTCATATTGAACGTGAGGGATGCTACCCACCAGACTGTCATATTGAACATGAGGGATGCTCTCCCACCAGACTGTCATATTGAACATGAGGGATGCTCCCCACCAGACTGTCATATTGAACGTGAGGGATGCTCCCCCACCAGACTGTCATATTGAACATGAGGGATGCTCCCCCACCAGACTGTCATATTGAATGTGAGGGATGCTCCCCCACCAGACTGTCATATTGAATGTGAGGGATGCTCCCCCCACCAGACTGTCATATTGAACATGAGGGATGCTCCCCCACCAGACTGTCATATTGAACATGAGGGATGCTCCCCCACCAGACTGTCATATTGAATGTGAGGGATGCTCCCCCCACCAGACTGTCATATTGAATGTGAGGGATGCTCCCCCACCAGACTGTCATCTTGAATGTGAGGGATGCTCCCCCACCAGACTGTCATATTGAATGTGAGGGATGCTCCCCACCAGACTGTCATATTGAACATGAGGGATGCTCCCCCACCAGACTGTCATATTGAACGTGAGGGATGCTCCCCCACCAGACTGTCATATTGAACATGAGGGATGCTCCACACCAGACTGTCATCTTGAACGTGAGGGATGCTCCCCCACCAGACTGTCATATTGAATGTGAGGGATGCTCCCCCACCAGACTGTCATCTTGAATGTGAGGGATGCTCCCCCACCAGACTGTCATATTGAACATGAGGGATGCTCCACACCAGACTGTCATATTGAACATGAGGGATGCTCCCCACCAGACTGTCATATTGAACGTGAGGGATGCTCCCCCACCAGACTGTCATATTGAACATGAGGGATGCTCCCCAGCAGACTGTCATATTGAACGTGAGGGATGCTCCCCCACCAGACTGTCATATTGAACGTGAGGGATGCTCCCCCACCAGACTGTCATATTGAACGTGAGGGATGCTCCCCACCAGACTGTCATATTGAAGGTGAGGGATGCTCCCCACCAGACTGTCATATTGAACATGAGGGATGCTCCCCACCAGACTGTCATATTGAACGTGAGGGATGCTCCCCCACCAGACTGTCATATTGAAGGTGAGGGATGCTCCCCACCAGACTGTCATATTGAACATGAGGGATGCTCCCCACCAGACTGTCATATTGAACGTGAGGGATGCTCCCCCACCAGACTGTCATATTGAACATGAGGGATGCTCCCCCACCAGACTGTCATATTGAACATGAGGGATGCTCCCCCACCAGACTGTCATCTTGAACATGAGGGATGCTACCCACCAGACTGTCATATTGAACATGAGGGATGCTCCCCACCAGACTGTCATATTGAACATGAGGGATGCTCCCCACCAGACTGTCATATTGAACATGAGGGATGCTCCCCCACCAGACTGTCATATTGAACATGAGGGATGCTACCCACCAGACTGTCATATTGAACATGAGGGATGCTCCCCCACCAGACTGTCATATTGAACGTGAGGGATGCTACCCACCAGACTGTCATATTGAACATGAGGGATGCTCTCCCACCAGACTGTCATATTGAACGTGAGGGATGCTCCCCCACCAGACTGTCATATTGAACATGAGGGATGCTCTCCCACCAGACTGTCATATTGAACATGAGGGATGCTCCCCACCAGACTGTCATATTGAACGTGAGGGATGCTCCCCCACCAGACTGTCATATTGAACATGAGGGATGCTCCCCCACCAGACTGTCATATTGAATGTGAGGGATGCTCCCCCACCAGACTGTCATATTGAATGTGAGGGATGCTCCCCCCACCAGACTGTCATATTGAACATGAGGGATGCTCCCCCACCAGACTGTCATATTGAACATGAGGGATGCTCCCCCACCAGACTGTCATATTGAATGTGAGGGATGCTCCCCCCACCAGACTGTCATATTGAATGTGAGGGATGCTCCCCCACCAGACTGTCATCTTGAATGTGAGGGATGCTCCCCCACCAGACTGTCATATTGAATGTGAGGGATGCTCCCCACCAGACTGTCATATTGAACATGAGGGATGCTCCCCCACCAGACTGTCATATTGAACGTGAGGGATGCTCCCCCACCAGACTGTCATATTGAACATGAGGGATGCTCCACACCAGACTGTCATCTTGAACGTGAGGGATGCTCCCCCACCAGACTGTCATATTGAATGTGAGGGATGCTCCCCCACCAGACTGTCATCTTGAATGTGAGGGATGCTCCCCCACCAGACTGTCATATTGAACATGAGGGATGCTCCACACCAGACTGTCATATTGAACATGAGGGATGCTCCCCACCAGACTGTCATATTGAACGTGAGGGATGCTCCTTACCAGACTGTCATCTTGAACGTGAGGGATGCTCCTCACCAGACTGTCATCTTGAATGTGAGGGATGCTCCCCACCAGACTGTCATCTTGAATGTGAGGGATGCTCCCCCACCAGACTGTCATCTTGAACGTGAGGGATGCTCCCCACCAGACTGTCATATTGAACATGAGGGATGCTCCCCACCAGACTGTCATCTTGAACGTGAGGGATGCTCCCCACCAGACTGTCATATTGAATGTGAGGGATGCTCCCCACCAGACTGTCATATTGAACATGAGGGATGCTCCCCACCAGACTGTCATATTGAACATGAGGGATGCTCCCCACCAGACTGTCATATTGAATGTGAGGGATGCTCCCCCACCAGACTGTCATATTGAACGTGAGGGATGCTCCCCACCAGACTGTCATATTGGACGTGAGGGATGCTCCCCACCAGACTGTCATATTGAACGTGAGGGATGCTCCCCACCAGACTGTCATATTGAACATGAGGGATGCTCCCCACCAGACTGTCATATTGAACATGAGGGATGCTCCCCACCAGACTGTCATATTGAACATGAGGGATGCTCCCCCACCAGACTGTCATATTGAACATGAGGGATGCTCCCCACCAGACTGTCATATTGAACATGAGGGATGCTCCCCCACCAGACTGTCATATTGGACGTGAGGGATGCTCCCCACCAGACTGTCATATTGAATGTGAGGGATGCTCCCCACCAGACTGTCATATTGGACGTGAGGGATGCTCCCCCACCAGACTGTCATATTGAATGTGAGGGATGCTCCCCACCAGACTGTCATATTGGACGTGAGGGATGCTCCCCACCAGACTGTCATATTGAATGTGAGGGATGCTCCCCCACCAGACTGTCATATTGGACGTGAGGGATGCTCCCCCACCAGACTGTCATATTGAACATGAGGGATGCTCCCCCACCAGACTGTCATATTGGACGTGAGGGATGCTCCCCACCAGACTGTCATATTGAATGTGAGGGATGCTCCCCACCAGACTGTCATATTGAACATGAGGGATGCTCCCCACCAGACTGTCATATTGGACGTGAGGGATGCTCCCCACCAGACTGTCATATTGAATGTGAGGGATGCTCCCCCACCAGACTGTCATATTGAATGTGAGGGATGCTCCCCACCAGACTGTCATATTGAATGTGAGGGATGCTCCCCCACCAGACTGTCATATTGAATGTGAGGGATGCTCCCCCACCAGACTGTCATATTGAATGTGAGGGATGCTCCCCCAGCAGACTGTCATATTGAATGTGAGGGATGCTCCCCCAGCAGACTGTCATATTGAATGTGAGGGATGCTCCCCCACCAGACTGTCATCTTGAATGTGAGGGATGCTCCCCCACCAGACTGTCATATTGAATGTGAGGGATGCTCCCCCACCAGACTGCTGTACTGTTGCTTATAAAAACAAAATTCAGTCCGCATTCTCTGTAAAGCTCGGCTTGTCATCAATGTGTCCCCCGAGGTTTTTAAAACACTCAACCACCTCCACCTGTTGGTCGTTCAGAGACAGTGGTTGGAACATCGGCAGGTTGCTGCCATTGATGACCAGCTCCATTTGTCTTGTCCAAATTGATGTTCAGGGCACTTGACCGGCACCATTCTTAAAGACGGTTGGCCTGTGTAATATTTTATGACAGATGAATGTCCTTATTTATAATGTTCTACAGCTTTAGATTCATCCAATCAAAATAAATAGGGAAAGAAAATACAGAATAGCAACAAAAAAAAAAGAGCTTTAAAAGCTCCAAAAATGTCCATGGGGTCCGTAATAAATAGCATCTGTTGTGTCCTTTAGGGATAAAATACCTGTCAAACACTCTGCTGTTATAGCAGGCTACCAGCAGAGACTTGATCTGAAAGGCATATTGGAACAGATGTGTTGATAGTACATCTCTCTCTGCCCGTGTGCATACACTGCTGTGTGCAGGCGTGAGTGGATTTACAATGCACAGGGAGGGGATAGAGGTGCTGGGAATGAATGGGTGGAAGGGGCTGGGGTTGGAGAGAGAGAGAGAGAGAGAGAGATGAGGTTGGAGAAAGAGAGAGGGAGATGGGGTTGGAGAGAGAGAGAGAGATGGGGTTGGAGAGAGAGAGAGAGATGGGGTTGGAGAGAGAGAGAGAGATGGGGTTGGAGAGAGAGAGAGAGAGAGAGAGATGAGGTTGGAGAGAGAGAGAGATATGGGGTTGGAGAGAGAGAGAGATATGGGGTTGGAGAGAGAGAGAGATGGGGTTGGAGAGAGAGAGAGAGATATGGGGTTGGAGAGAGAGAGAGAGAGAGAGATGAGGTTGGAGAAAGAGAGAGGGAGATGGGGTTGGAGAGAGAGAGAGGGAGATGGGGTTGGAGAGAGAGAGAGAGATGGGGTTGGAGAGACAGAGAGAGATGGGGTTGGAGAGAGAGAGAGAGATGGGGTTGGAGAGAGAGAGAGAGATGGGGTTGGAGAGAGAGAGAGAGATGGGGTTGGAGAGAGAGAGAGAGAGAGATGAGGTTGGAGAGAGAGAGAGATATGGGGTTGGAGAGAGAGAGAGATGGGGTTGGAGAGAGAGAGAGAGATATGGGGTTGGAGAGAGAGAGAGAGATGGGGTTGGAGAGAGAGAGAGAGAGAGAGAGAGATGAGGTTGGAGAGAGAGAGAGATATGGGGTTGGAGAGAGAGAGAGATGGGGTTGGAGAGAGAGAGAGAGATATGGGGTTGGAGAGAGAGAGAGAGATGGGGTTGGAGAGAGAGAGAGAGAGCGAGATATGGGGTTGGAGAGAGAGAGAGAGAGATAGGGTTGGAGAGAGAGAGAGAGATACGCGAAGGAGATAAGAGGGAGAGACACTTCAGAGGATTTGGCCCTGGTCTCTGAAAGGTCAGGTCTGTAAATAAAGTTAGTATTGATCATTAGACGGTGTGTGGTTTAGCTGTGGTGGGCAGGCTGCTGTGTTCTCTGAGGAACTGTCAAAACTACACCCCTCTACTCCACTCCACCCTGCCCTTCCACCTCCGCCCTTCCCTTCTACCTCCGCCCTTCCACCTCCGCCCCTAAAACCTCCACTCTTCTACTCCGCCCTTCCACCCCGCCCTTCTACCTCTGCCCTTCCACCTCTACTCCGCCCCTAAAACCTCCACTCTTCTACTCCGCCCCTAAAACCTCCACTCTTCTACTCCGCCCCTAAAACCTCCACTCTTCTACTCCGCCCCTAAAACCTCCACTCTTCTACTCCTCCCCTAAAACCTCCACTATTCTACTCCGCCCCCTACCTCCACCCCTCAAATCTTCAACTCCGCCCCTCCAATCTTCTACTCCGCCCCTCCAATCTTCAACTCCGCCCCTCCACTCCATCAAACGCTCTGGATCAAAGTAAAGGCAGAGAGAGTATACACTAATGTAGTGTGTACATAGTGTTTCCTCCACTAATGTAGTGTGTACATAGTGTTTCCTCCACTAATGTAGTGTGTACATAATCCTACATTAATGAAGGTACTGTAAGTCTATGTCAAAAGGAGTCATAAGAACACACTACATTAACAGGCAAGTCGAAGCTACATGATTCTCCTCCACTGCACCGTCCTTCCATACAGACACATTATTCTGTAGAGAAAGATGAGAAGCCTCATCTGCCAAGAAGGGAATTCTAGGTGGAAATGGGAGGTAGATCACTAGGAATCTGTCATAACTAAATAATACCAGTAGCTAGCTGTAGTGAATGACATCATGCTGTAGAAGAGAGAGGAGTGATGAGAGAGAGAGAGAGATAGAGAGAGGAGAGCAAGAGAGTAGAGAGAGATAGAGAGAGGAGAGAAAGAGAGAGAGAGAGAGGAGAGAAAGAGAGTAGAGAGAGATAGAGAGAGAGGGGGGGAAGGGAGAAAGTAGAGAGAAAGAGAGTAGAGAGAGAAAGAGAGTAGATAGAGGAGAGAAAGAGAGTAGAGAGAGAGAGAGACGGAGAGAGAGAGAGAGAGAGAGAGAGAGAGACGGAGAGAGAGAGAGTAGAGAGAGAGCGAGAGAGTAGAAAGAGAGTAGAGAGAGAGAGAGAGAGAGAGAGAGAGAGAGAGAGAGAGAGAGAGAGAGAGAGTGAGAGAGATAATGAATCAACAGCTTCACCCCAGCGACCTGAAGCTATTTACCAGCATCCTGTCTGAGGGGCACAAGTACCCTTCATACCCAAATCACCTCTGGAGTAGCAGACGCAGGCAAGGGAAAGAGAGAGAGCATTTCCAAAAGGCACCCTATTCCCTACATAGTGCACTACTGTTGACCAGAGTCCTATTCGCCCTGGTCAAAAGTAGTGCACTCTATAGGAAATAGGGCTCCATTGGGAGCAGTGAATGTATGCAGGAGTTCTAAGTGACATGCCAACACATTGAGGTCGGAGCCCAAGACAGACAGACGGACGGATAGACAGGGCACTCAATCATCTAGAGAGCAATCAGGGCTGCACACAGTCAGACACAGATACACACACCAACACATTGAGGTCGGAGCCCAAGACAGACAGACGGCCGGATAGACAGGGCACTCAATCATCTAGAGAGCAATCAGGGCTGCACACAGTCAGACACAGATACACACACCAACACATTGAGGTCGGAGCCCAAGACAGACAGACGGGCGGATAGACAGGGCACTCAATCATCTAGAGAGCAATCAGGGCTGCACACAGTCAGACACAGATACACACACCAACACATTGAGGTCGGAGCCCAAGACAGACAGACGGCCGGATAGACAGGGCACTCAATCATCTAGAGAGCAATCAGGGCTGCACACAGTCAGACACAGATACACACACCAACACATTGAGGTCGGAGCCCAAGACAGACAGACGGGCGGATAGACAGGGCACTCAATCATCTAGAGAGCAATCAGGGCTGCACACAGTCAGACACAGATACACACACCAACACATTGAGGTCGGAGCCCAAGACAGACAGACGGGCGGATAGACAGGGCACTCAATCATCTAGAGAGCAATCAGGGCTGCACACAGTCAGACACAGATACACACACCAACACATTGAGGTCGGAGCCCAAGACAGACAGACGGGCGGATAGACAGGGCACTCAATCATCTAGAGAGCAATCAGGGCTGCACACAGTCAGACACAGACACAGTCAGACACAGACACAGTCAGACACACACACAGTCAGACACAGACACAGTCAGACACAGTCACAGTCAGACACAGACACAGTCAGACACAGACACAGTCAGACACAGACACAGTCAGACACAGTCAGACACACACACAGTCAGACACAGTCACAGTCAGAGTCAGACACAGTCACAGTCAGACACAGACACAGTCAGACACAGACACAGTCAGACACAGACACAGTCAGACACACACACAGTCAGACACACACACAGTCAGACACAGACACAGTCAGACACACACACAGTCAGACACACACACAGTCAGACACACACACAGTCAGACACAGACACAGTCAGACACAGACACAGTCAGACACACACACAGTCAGACACACACACAGTCAGACACACACACAGTCAGACACACACACAGTCAGACACAGACACAGTCAGACACACACACAGTCAGACACACACACAGTCAGACACAGACACAGTCAGACACACACACAGTCAGACACACACACAGTCAGACACACACACAGTCAGACACAGGCACAGTCAGACACAGACACAGTCAGACACACACACAGTCAGACACAGACACAGTCAGACACACACACAGTCAGACACACACACAGTCAGACACACACACAGTCAGACACAGACACAGTCAGACACACACACAGTCAGACACACACACAGTCAGACACACACACACGGCCGACTGGCACACATTCAGCCGCTAATCCAGAGAGATGGAGGGAGAGGTTGAGAGGGATCTGAAGTGGACAGTGTCCATCTGATGTGGCTGCTGTGTGTTCCTGGACACGATGTCCTGAGAGGTCAGACCATAGAGCTGCTGTGTGTTCCTGGACACGACGTCCTGAGAGGAGAGGACCGACCATAGAGCTGATGTGTGTTCCTGGACACAACGTCCTGAGAGGACCGACCATAGAGCTGCTGTGTGTTCCTGGACACTACGTCCTGAGAGGACCGACCATAGAGCTGCTGTGTGTTCCTGGACACTACGTCCTGAGAGGACCGACCATAGAGCTGTTGTGTGTTCCTGGACACTACGTCCTGAGAGGAGAGGACCGACCATAGAGCTGCTGTGTGTTCCTGGAAACAACGTCCTGAGAGGACCGACCATAGAGCTGCTGTGTGTTCCTGGACACAACGTCCTGTGAGGACCGACCATAGAGCTGCTGTGTGGTCCTGGACACTACGTCCTGAGAGGACCGACCATAGAGCTGTTGTGTGTTCCTGGACACTACGTCCTGAGAAGAGAGGACCGACCATAGAGCTGCTGTGTGTTCCTGGACACAACGTCCTGAGAGGACCGACCATAGAGCTGCTGTGTGTTCCTGGACACAACGTCCTGAGAGGACCGACCATAGAGCTGCTGTGTGTTCCTGGACACGATGTCCTGAGAGGACCGACCATAGAGCTGCTGTGTGTTCCTGGACACGATGTCCTGAGAGGACCGACCATAGAGCTGCTGTGTGTTCCTGGACACGACGTCCTGAGAGGAGAGGACCAACCAAACAATGTCTTTAGGTGTGTGCACATCTTTCTGTCTGTCTAGGAATTTACGCTCTCACCCTACCACAGCCCCTGACGATGGACAACCTCTGTAAGCGTCGCTGCTGATAAGAAAATGAGTGTTTGTTTAGACGTGAAATTAGCCTTTGAGAAACACCAGCTGGACACATCAATATGTATCTGGGTGTTGGGAAACACCAGCTGGACACTACAATATGTATCTGGATGTTGAGAAACACCAGCTGGACACTACAATATGTATCTGGGTGTTGAGAAACACCAGCTGGACACTTCAATATGTATCTGGGTGTTGAGAAACACCAGCTGGACACTTCAATATGTATCTGGGTGTTGAGAAACACCAGCTGGACACTTCAATATGTATCTGGATGTTGGGAAACACCAGCTGGACACTTCAATATGTATCTGGATGTTGGGAAACACCAGCTGGACACTTCAATATGTATCTGGATGTTGGGAAACACCAGCTGGACACTACAATATGTATCTGGGTGTTCAGAAACACCAGCTGGACACTTCAATATGTATCTGGATGTTGGGAAACACCAGCTGGACACTACAATATGTATCTGGATGTTGGGAAACACCAGCTGGACACTTCAATATGTATCTGGATGTTGGGAAACACCAGCTGGACACTACAATATGTATCTGGATGTTGGGAAACACCAGCTGGACACTTCAATATGTATCTGGATGTTGGGAAACACCAGCTGGACACTACAATATGTATCTGGATGTTGGGAAACACCAGCTGGACACTACAATATGTATCTGGATGTTGGGAAACACCAGCTGGACACTACAATGTGTATCTGGGTGTTGATAAACACCAGCTGGACACTACAATATGTATCTGGATGTTGAGAAACACCAGCTGGACACTTCAATATGTATCTGGATGTTGAGAAACACCAGCTGGACACTACAATGTGTATCTGGGTGTTGGGAAACACCAGCTGGACACTTCAATATGTATCTGGATGTTGGGAAACACCAGCTGGACACTACAATATGTATCTGGATGTTGAGAAACACCAGCTGGACACTACAATATGTATCTGGGTGTTGAGAAACACCAGCTGGACACTTCAATATGTATCTGGGTGTTGAGAAACACCAGCTGGACACTTCAATATGTATCTGGGTGTTCAGAAACACCAGCTGGACACTTCAATATGTATCTGGGTGTGAGAAACACCAGCTGGACACTTCAATATGTATCTGGGTTTTGGGAAACACCAGCTGGACACTACAATATGTATCTGGGTGTTCAGAAACACCAGCTGGACACTTCAATATGTATCTGGGTGTTCAGAAACACCAGCTGGACACTTCAATATGTATCTGGGTGTTCAGAAACACCAGCTGGACACTACAATATGTATCTGGGTGTTGAGAAACACCAGCTGGACACTTCAATATGTATCTGGATGTTGAGAAACACCAGCTGGACACTTCAATATGTATCTGGATGTTGAGAAACACCAGCTGGAAACTACAATGTGTATCTGGGTGTTGGGAAACACCAGCTGGACACTTCAATATGTATCTGGGTGTTGAGAAACACCAGCTGGACACATCAACATGTATCTGGGTGTGAGAAACACCAGCTGGACACTTCAATATGTATCTGGGTGTTGAGAAACACCAGCTGGACACTTCAATATGTATCTGGGTGTGAGAAACACCAGCTGGACACTTCAATATGTATCTGGATGTTGGGAAACACCAGCTGGACACTTCAATATGTATCTGGGTGTTGAGAAACACCAGCTGGACACTTCAATATGTATCTGGGTGTGAGAAACACCAGCTGGACACTTCAATATGTATCTGGGTGTTGAGAAACACCAGCTGGACACTTCGATATGTATCTGGATGTTGAGAAACACCAGCTGGACACTTCAATATGTATCTGGGTGTGAGAAACACCAGCTGGACACTTCAATATGTATCTGGGTGTTGAGAAACACCAGCTGGACACTTCGATATGTATCTGGATGTTGAGAAACACCAGCTGGACACTTCAATATGTATCTGGGTGTTGGGAAACACCAGCTGGACACTTCAATATGTATCTGGGTGTTGAGAAACACCAGCTGGACACATCAATATGTATCTGGGTGTTGAGAAACACCAGCTGGACACTTCAATATGTATCTGGGTGTTGAGAAACACCAGCTGGACACTTCACTATGTATCTGGATGTTGAGAAACACCAGCTGTAGCCGATCGAAGAGACAAACACGTGTCAAACACAACCTCTGAGTCAGACTATGACCGGATGGAGGAAAAGCTTTACTTTGGAAAGGAAAACAACATCGGAGGAAAGAATCAAATGTTATGTACGTAAATAAGACAAACTGTGTTGTTCCTGCTTTATCTAAATAGGACTGACCCAAATAATGATGGAACGTTCCCATGAGTCATGCTGATTCCTGACATTCCTTACATTCTTTTGGAAGTCAGCAGAATGTTTTGGTAGTTATTCTACTACTGGGTAGTTTGGTCAGAGCATTCTATTCTATATTATAAACTAGGTGGTTTGGTTGGAGCATTCTATTCTATATTATACTGGGTAGTTTGGTCAGAGCATTCTATTCTATATTATACTGGGTAGTTTGGTCAGAGCATTCTATTCTATATTATACTGGGTAGTTTGGTCAGAGCATTCTATTCTATATTATACTGGGTAGTTTGGTCAGAGCATTCTATTCTATATTATACTGGGTAGTTTGGTCAGAGCATTCTATTCTATATTATAAACTGGGTGGTTTGGTTGGAGCATTCTATTCTATATTTTACTGGGTAGTTTGGTCAGAGCATTCTATTCTATATTATACTGGGTAGTTTGGTCAGAGCATTCTATTCTATATTATACTGGGTAGTTTGGTCAGAGCATTCTATTCTATATTATAAACTAGGTGGTTTGGTTGGAGCATTCTATTCTATATTATACTGGGTAGTTTGGTCAGAGCATTCTATTCTATATTATACTGGGTAGTTTGGTCAGAGCATTCTATTCTATATTATAAACTGGGTGGTTTGGTCAGAGCATTCTATTCTATATTATAAACTGGGTAGTTTGGTTGGAGCATTCTATTCTATATTATAAACTGGGTGGTTTGGTCAGAGCATTCTATTCTATATTATAAACTGGGTAGTTTGGTTGGAGCATTCTATTCTATATTATAAACTGGGTGGTTTGGTCAGAGCATTCTATTCTATATTATAAACTGGGTGGTTTGGTCAGAGCATTCTATTCTATATTATAAACTGGGTAGTTTGGTTGGAGCATTCTATTCTATATTATACTGGGTAGTTTGGTCAGAGCATTCTATTCTATATTATAAACTGGGTGGTTTGGTTGGAGCATTCTATTCTATATTATACTGGGTAGTTTGGTCAGAGCATTCTATTCTATATTATACTGGGTAGTTTGGTTGGAGCATTCTATTCTATATTATACTGGGTAGTTTGGTTGGAGCATTCTATTCTATATTATACTGGGTAGTTTGGTCGGAGCATTCTATTCTATATTATACTGGGTAGTTTGGTCGGAGCATTCTATTCTATATTATACTGGGTAGTTAGGTCAGAGCATTCTATTCTATATTATACTGGGTAGTTTGGTCAGAGCATTCTATTCTATATTATACTGGGTAGTTTGGTCAGAGCATTCTATTCTATATTATACTGGGTAGTTTGGTCGGAGCATTCTATTCTATATTATAAACTGGGTGGTTTGGTCAGAGCATTCAATTCTATATTCTACTACAGGGTGGTTTGGTCGGAGCATTCTATTCTATATTATAAACTGGGTGGTTTGGTCAGAGCATTCTATTCTATATTCTACTACAGGGTGGTTTGGTCAGAGCATGCTATTCTATATTATAAACTGGGTAGTTTGGTCAGAGCATTCTATTCTATATTATAAACTGGGTGGTTTGGTCAGAGCATTCTATTCTATATTCTAATACAGGGTGGTTTGGTTGGAGCATTCTATTCTATATTATACTGGGTAGTTTGGTCAGAGCATTCTATTCTATATTATACTGGGTAGTTTGGTCAGAGCATTCTATTCTATATTATAACCTGGGTGGTTTGGTCGGAGCATTCTATTCTATATTATAAACTGGGTGGTTTGGTCAGAGCATTCTATTCTATATTATAACCTGGGTGGTTTGGTCGGAGCATTCTATTCTATATTATAAACTGGGTGGTTTGGTCGGAGCATTCTATTCTATATTATAAACTGGGTAGTTTGGTCAGAGCATTCTATTCTATATTATACTGGGTAGTTTGGTCAGAGCATTCTATTCTATATTATACTGGGTAGTTTGGTCAGAGCATTCTATTCTATATTATACTGGGTAGTTTGGTCAGAGCATTCTATTCTATATTATAAACTAGGTGGTTTGGTTGGAGCATTCTATTCTATATTATACTGGGTAGTTTGGTCAGAGCATTCTATTCTATATTATAAACTAGGTGGTTTGGTTGGAGCATTCTATTCTATATTATACTGGGTAGTTTGGTCAGAGCATTCTATTCTATATTATACTGGGTAGTTTGGTCAGAGCATTCTATTCTATATTATACTGGGTAGTTTGGTCAGAGCATTCTATTCTATATTATAAACTGGGTGGTTTGGTCAGAGCATTCTATTCTATATTATACTGGGTAGTTTGGTCAGAGCATTCTATTCTATATTATACTGGGTAGTTTGGTCAGAGCATTCTATTCTATATTATACTGGGTAGTTTGGTCAGAGCATTCTATTCTATATTATACTGGGTAGTTTGGTCAGAGCATTCTATTCTATATTATACTGGGTAGTTTGGTCAGAGCATTCTATTCTATATTATAAACTGGGTAGTTTGGTTGGAGCATTCTATTCTATATTCTACTGGGTAGTTTGGTCAGAGCATTCTATTCTATATTATACTACTGGGTAGTTTGGTCAGAGCATTCTATTCTATATTATAAACTGGGTGGTTTGGTCAGAGCATTCTATTCTATATTATAAACCGAGTGGTTTGGTCAGAGCATTCAATTCTATATTCTACTACAGGGTGGTTTGGTCGGAGCATTCAATTCTATATTCTACTACAGGGTGGTTTGGTCGGAGCATTGTATTCTATATTATACTGGGTAGTTTGGTCAGAGCATTCTATTCTATATTATACTGGGTAGTTTGGTCAGAGCATTCTATTCTATATTATAAACTAGGTGGTTTGGTTGGAGCATTCTATTCTATATTCTACTGGGTAGTTTGGTCAGAGCATTCTATTCTATATTATACTGGGTAGTTTGGTCAGAGCATTCTATTCTATATTATAAACTGGGTAGTTTGGTCAGAGCATTATATTCTATATTATACTGGGTAGTTTGGTCAGAGCATTCTATTCTATATTATACTGGGTAGTTTGGTCAGAGCATTCTATTCTATATTCTACTGGGTAGTTTGGTCAGAGCATTCTATTCTATATTATACTGGGTAGTTTGGTCAGAGCATTCTATTCTATATTCTACTGGGTAGTTTGGTCAGAGCATTCTATTCTATATTATACTGGGTAGTTTGGTCAGAGCATTCTATTCTATATTCTACTACTGGGTAGTTTGGTCAGAGCATTCTATTCTATATTATACTGGGTAGTTTGGTCAGAGCATTCTATTCTATATTATACTGGGTAGTTTGGTCAGAGCATTCTATTCTATATTATAAACTGGGTAGTTTGGTCAGAGCATTCTATTCTATATTATACTGGGTAGTTTGGTCAGAGCATTCTATTCTATATTATACTGGGTAGTTTGGTCAGAGCATTCTATTCTATATTATACTGGGTAGTTTGGTCAGAGCATTCTATTCTATATTATACTGGGTAGTTTGGTCAGAGCATTCTATTCTATATTATACTGGGTAGTTTGGTCAGAGCATTCTATTCTATATTATACTGGGTAGTTTGGTCAGAGCATTCTATTCTATATTATACTGGGTAGTTTGGTCAGAGCATTCTATTCTATATTATAAACTGGGTAGTTTGGTCAGAGCATTCTATTCTATATTATACTGGGTAGTTTGGTCAGAGCATTCTATTCTATATTATACTGGGTAGTTTGGTCAGAGCATTCTATTCTATATTATAAACTGGGTGGTTTGGTTGGAGCATTCTATTCTATATTATACTGGGTAGTTTGGTCAGAGCATTCTATTCTATATTATACTGGGTAGTTTGGTCAGAGCATTCTATTCTATATTATACTGGGTAGTTTGGTCAGAGCATTCTATTCTATATTATACTGGGTAGTTTGGTCAGAGCATTCTATTCTATATTATACTACTGGGTGGTTTGGTCAGAGCATTCTATTCTATATTCTACTACTGGGTAGTTTGGTCAGAGCATTCTATTCTATATTATAAACTGGGTGGTTTGGTCAGAGCATTCTATTCTATATTATACTGGGTAGTTTGGTCAGAGCATTCTATTCTATATTATACTACTGGGTAGTTTGGTCAGAGCATTCTATTCTATATTATACTGGGTAGTTTGGTCAGAGCATTCTATTCTATATTATACTGGGTAGTTTGGTCAGAGCATTCTATTCTATATTATACTGGGTAGTTTGGTCAGAGCATTCTATTCTATATTATACTGGGTAGTTTGGTCAGAGCATTCTATTCTATATTATAAACTGGGTGGTTTGGTTGGAGCATTCTATTCTATATTATACTGGGTAGTTTGGTCAGAGCATTCTATTCTATATTATACTGGGTAGTTTGGTCAGAGCATTCTATTCTATATTATACTGGGTAGTTTGGTCAGAGCATTCTATTCTATATTATAAACTAGGTGGTTTGGTTGGAGCATTCTATTCTATATTATACTGGGTAGTTTGGTCAGAGCATTCTATTCTATATTATACTGGGTAGTTTGGTCAGAGCATTCTATTCTATATTATAAACTGGGTGGTTTGGTCAGAGCATTCTATTCTATATTATAAACTGGGTAGTTTGGTTGGAGCATTCTATTCTATATTATAAACTGGGTGGTTTGGTCGGAGTATTCTATTCTATATTATAAACTGGGTGGTTTGGTCAGAGCATTCTATTCTATATTATAACCTGGGTGGTTTGGTCGGAGCATTCTATTCTATATTATAAACTGGGTGGTTTGGTCGGAGCATTCTATTCTATATTATAAACTGGGTAGTTTGGTCAGAGCATTCTATTCTATATTATACTGGGTAGTTTGGTCAGAGCATTCTATTCTATATTATACTGGGTAGTTTGGTCAGAGCATTCTATTCTATATTATAAACTAGGTGGTTTGGTTGGAGCATTCTATTCTATATTATACTGGGTAGTTTGGTCAGAGCATTCTATTCTATATTATAAACTAGGTGGTTTGGTTGGAGCATTCTATTCTATATTATACTGGGTAGTTTGGTCAGAGCATTCTATTCTATATTATACTGGGTAGTTTGGTCAGAGCATTCTATTCTATATTATACTGGGTAGTTTGGTCAGAGCATTCTATTCTATATTATAAACTGGGTGGTTTGGTCAGAGCATTCTATTCTATATTATACTGGGTAGTTTGGTCAGAGCATTCTATTCTATATTATACTGGGTAGTTTGGTCAGAGCATTCTATTCTATATTATACTGGGTAGTTTGGTCAGAGCATTCTATTCTATATTATACTGGGTAGTTTGGTCAGAGCATTCTATTCTATATTATACTGGGTAGTTTGGTCAGAGAATTCTATTCTATATTATAAACTGGGTAGTTTGGTTGGAGCATTCTATTCTATATTCTACTGGGTAGTTTGGTCAGAGCATTCTATTCTATATTATACTACTGGGTAGTTTGGTCAGAGCATTCTATTCTATATTATAAACTGGGTGGTTTGGTCAGAGCATTCTATTCTATATTATAAACCGAGTGGTTTGGTCAGAGCATTCAATTCTATATTCTACTACAGGGTGGTTTGGTCGGAGCATTCAATTCTATATTCTACTACAGGGTGGTTTGGTCGGAGCATTGTATTCTATATTATACTGGGTAGTTTGGTCAGAGCATTCTATTCTATATTATACTGGGTAGTTTGGTCAGAGCATTCTATTCTATATTATAAACTAGGTGGTTTGGTTGGAGCATTCTATTCTATATTCTACTGGGTAGTTTGGTCAGAGCATTCTATTCTATATTATACTGGGTAGTTTGGTCAGAGCATTCTATTCTATATTATAAACTGGGTAGTTTGGTCAGAGCATTATATTCTATATTATACTGGGTAGTTTGGTCAGAGCATTCTATTCTATATTATACTGGGTAGTTTGGTCAGAGCATTCTATTCTATATTCTACTGGGTAGTTTGGTCAGAGCATTCTATTCTATATTATACTGGGTAGTTTGGTCAGAGCATTCTATTCTATATTCTACTGGGTAGTTTGGTCAGAGCATTCTATTCTATATTATACTGGGTAGTTTGGTCAGAGCATTCTATTCTATATTCTACTACTGGGTAGTTTGGTCAGAGCATTCTATTCTATATTATACTGGGTAGTTTGGTCAGAGCATTCTATTCTATATTATACTGGGTAGTTTGGTCAGAGCATTCTATTCTATATTATAAACTGGGTAGTTTGGTCAGAGCATTCTATTCTATATTATACTGGGTAGTTTGGTCAGAGCATTCTATTCTATATTATACTGGGTAGTTTGGTCAGAGCATTCTATTCTATATTATACTGGGTAGTTTGGTCAGAGCATTCTATTCTATATTATACTGGGTAGTTTGGTCAGAGCATTCTATTCTATATTATACTGGGTAGTTTGGTCAGAGCATTCTATTCTATATTATACTGGGTAGTTTGGTCAGAGCATTCTATTCTATATTATACTGGGTAGTTTGGTCAGAGCATTCTATTCTATATTATAAACTGGGTAGCTTGGTCAGAGCATTCTATTCTATATTATACTGGGTAGTTTGGTCAGAGCATTCTATTCTATATTATACTGGGTAGTTTGGTCAGAGCATTCTATTCTATATTATAAACTGGGTGGTTTGGTTGGAGCATTCTATTCTATATTATACTGGGTAGTTTGGTCAGAGCATTCTATTCTATATTATACTGGGTAGTTTGGTCAGAGCATTCTATTCTATATTATACTGGGTAGTTTGGTCAGAGCATTCTATTCTATATTATACTGGGTAGTTTGGTCAGAGCATTCTATTCTATATTATACTACTGGGTGGTTTGGTCAGAGCATTCTATTCTATATTCTACTACTGGGTAGTTTGGTCAGAGCATTCTATTCTATATTATAAACTGGGTGGTTTGGTCAGAGCATTCTATTCTATATTATACTGGGTAGTTTGGTCAGAGCATTCTATTCTATATTATACTACTGGGTAGTTTGGTCAGAGCATTCTATTCTATATTATACTGGGTAGTTTGGTCAGAGCATTCTATTCTATATTATACTGGGTAGTTTGGTCAGAGCATTCTATTCTATATTATACTGGGTAGTTTGGTCAGAGCATTCTATTCTATATTATACTGGGTAGTTTGGTCAGAGCATTCTATTCTATATTATAAACTGGGTGGTTTGGTTGGAGCATTCTATTCTATATTATACTGGGTAGTTTGGTCAGAGCATTCTATTCTATATTATACTGGGTAGTTTGGTCAGAGCATTCTATTCTATATTATACTGGGTAGTTTGGTCAGAGCATTCTATTCTATATTATAAACTAGGTGGTTTGGTTGGAGCATTCTATTCTATATTATACTGGGTAGTTTGGTCAGAGCATTCTATTCTATATTATACTGGGTAGTTTGGTCAGAGCATTCTATTCTATATTATAAACTGGGTGGTTTGGTCAGAGCATTCTATTCTATATTATAAACTGGGTAGTTTGGTTGGAGCATTCTATTCTATATTATAAACTGGGTGGTTTGGTCGGAGTATTCTATTCTATATTATAAACTGGGTGGTTTGGTCAGAGCATTCTATTCTATATTATAACCTGGGTGGTTTGGTCGGAGCATTCTATTCTATATTATAAACTGGGTGGTTTGGTCGGAGCATTCTATTCTATATTATAAACTGGGTAGTTTGGTCAGAGCATTCTATTCTATATTATACTGGGTAGTTTGGTCAGAGCATTCTATTCTATATTATACTGGGTAGTTTGGTCAGAGCATTCTATTCTATATTATAAACTAGGTGGTTTGGTTGGAGCATTCTATTCTATATTATACTGGGTAGTTTGGTCAGAGCATTCTATTCTATATTATAAACTAGGTGGTTTGGTTGGAGCATTCTATTCTATATTATACTGGGTAGTTTGGTCAGAGCATTCTATTCTATATTATACTGGGTAGTTTGGTCAGAGCATTCTATTCTATATTATACTGGGTAGTTTGGTCAGAGCATTCTATTCTATATTATAAACTGGGTGGTTTGGTCAGAGCATTCTATTCTATATTATACTGGGTAGTTTGGTCAGAGCATTCTATTCTATATTATACTGGGTAGTTTGGTCAGAGCATTCTATTCTATATTATACTGGGTAGTTTGGTCAGAGCATTCTATTCTATATTATACTGGGTAGTTTGGTCAGAGCATTCTATTCTATATTATACTGGGTAGTTTGGTCAGAGCATTCTATTCTATATTATAAACTGGGTAGTTTGGTTGGAGCATTCTATTCTATATTCTACTGGGTAGTTTGGTCAGAGCATTCTATTCTATATTATACTACTGGGTAGTTTGGTCAGAGCATTCTATTCTATATTATAAACTGGGTGGTTTGGTCAGAGCATTCTATTCTATATTATAAACCGAGTGGTTTGGTCAGAGCATTCAATTCTATATTCTACTACAGGGTGGTTTGGTCGGAGCATTCAATTCTATATTCTACTACAGGGTGGTTTGGTCGGAGCATTCTATTCTATATTATACTGGGTAGTTTGGTCAGAGCATTCTATTCTATATTATACTGGGTAGTTTGGTCAGAGCATTCTATTCTATATTATAAACTGGGTAGTTTGGTCAGAGCATTCTATTCTATATTATACTGGGTAGTTTGGTCAGAGCATTCTATTCTATATTATACTGGGTAGTTTGGTCAGAGCATTCTATTCTATATTATACTGGGTAGTTTGGTCAGAGCATTCTATTCTATATTATACTACTGGGTGGTTTGGTCAGAGCATTCTATTCTATATTCTACTACTGGGTAGTTTGGTCAGAGCATTCTATTCTATATTATAAACTGGGTGGTTTGGTCAGAGCATTCTATTCTATATTATACTGGGTAGTTTGGTCAGAGCATTCTATTCTATATTATACTACTGGGTAGTTTGGTCAGAGCATTCTATTCTATATTATAAACTGGGTGGTTTGGTCAGAGCATTCTATTCTATATTATAAACCGAGTGGTTTGGTCAGAGCATTCAATTCTATATTCTACTACAGGGTGGTTTGGTCGGAGCATTCTATTCTATATTCTACTACAGGGTGGTTTGGTCGGAGCATTCTATTCTATATTATAAACTGGGTGGTTTGGTCGGAGCATTCAATTCTATATTCTACTACAGGGTGGTTTGGTCGGAGCATTCTATTCTATATTCTACTGGGTGGTTTGGTCAGAGCATTCCATTCTATATTATAAACAGGGTGGTTTGGTTGGAGAATTCTATTCTATATTATAAACTGGGTGGTTTGGTCGGAGCATTCTATTCTATATTATAAACTGGGTGGTTTGGTCGGAGCACTCTATTCTATATTATAAACTGGGTGGTTTGGTCGGAGCATTCTATTCTATATTATAAACTGGGTGGTTTGGTCGGAGCATTCTATTCTATATTATAAACTGGGTGGTTTGGTCGGAGCATTCTATTCTATATTATAAACTGGGTGGTTTGGTCAGAGCATTCTATTCTATATTATAAACTGGGTGGTTTGGTTGGAGCATTCTATTCTATATTATAAACTGAGTGGTTTGGTCAGAGCATTCTATTCTATATTATAAACTGGGTGGTTTGGTCAGAGCATTCTATTCTATATTATAAACTGGGTGGTTTGGTCGGAGCATTCTATTCTATATTATAACCTGGGTGGTTTGGTCGGAGCATTCTATTCTATATTATAAACTGGGTGGTTTGGTCGGAGCATTCTATTCTATATTATAAACTGGGTGGTTTGGTCGGAGCATTCTATTCTAAATTATAAACTAGGTGGTTTGGTCGGAGCATTCTATTCTATATTATAAACTGGGCGGTTTGGTCAAAGCATTCTGTTCTATACTATAAACTGGGTGGTTTGGTCAGAGCATGCTATTCTATATTATAAACTGGGTGGTTTGGTCAGAGCATGCTATTCTATATTATAAACTGGGTGGTTTGGTCGGAGCATTCTATTCTATATTATAAACTGGGTGGTTTGGTCGGAGCATTCTATTCTATATTATAAACTGGGTGGTTTGGTCGGAGCATTCTATTCTATATTATAAACTAGGTGGTTTGGTCGGAGCATTCTATTCTATATTATAAACTGGGTGTTTGGTCGGAGCAGTCTATTCTATATTATAAACTGAGTGGTTTGGTCAGAGCATTCTATTCTATATTATAAACTGGGTGGTTTGGTCAGAGCATTCTATTCTATATTATAAACTGGGTGGTTTGGTCGGAGCATTCTATTCTATATTATAACCTGGGTGGTTTGGTCGGAGCATTCTATTCTATATTATAAACTGGGTGGTTTGGTCGGAGCATTCTATTCTATATTATAAACTGGGTGGTTTGGTCGGAGCATTCTATTCTAAATTATAAACTAGGTGGTTTGGTCGGAGCATTCTATTCTATATTATAAACTGGGCGGTTTGGTCAAAGCATTCTGTTCTATACTATAAACTGGGTGGTTTGGTCAGAGCATGCTATTCTATATTATAAACTGGGTGGTTTGGTCAGAGCATGCTATTCTATATTATAAACTGGGTGGTTTGGTCGGAGCATTCTATTCTATATTATAAACTGGGTGGTTTGGTCGGAGCATTCCATTCTATATTATAAACTGGGTGGTTTGGTCAGAGCATTCCATTCTATATTATAAACTGGGTGGTTTGGTCGGAGCATTCTATTCTATATTATAAACTGGGTGGTTTGGTCGGAGCATTCTATTCTATATTATAAACTGGGTGGTTTGGTCGGAGCATGGTCGGCTGTGCTCATGGGAAAAAAAAGTGTCCTCCCTCATCTTAAACGCCACTGTTCTCTACATTATAAATGACTTGTTGTGTCACAAAAAAAATACAAAAAAAATACAGAAATTAAGCAAACTATTCCAATTTTAGCAAACAGGAAATGGTGGAGTGATTTCTGCATATTGCACCTTTTAAAACGAGAGGAACAGTGTTCAACCTTTCAGACACAGAACAGACAGTAAATACCCAGGGGGCATTGCTACATTCCTATGGGAAACATCCACTGTCTCTGCTTTAGATCAGCTCAATCATATACCAAAACAAACACAAACCTACATATTCCTAATATGTCAGGGGGGGGGGGGGGGGGGGCTGTGTGACGGTACTGAGGCCTCCACAGAACCTTCCAGACCACCACTTGATCTCTCTAACAGGGGGTCAAGCTTATCGCCAGCTCAATAATTAAACGATGACAGTAATCAGTGAAGTTGATCATTTAAATGAAAACCTGGGAGCAGAGCGGGGAGCTCCTCGACACACTCTTCATTAAGGAAAGATAATGGTTCTGAACGCTGAATGAAAGCCGTGTGTGTGGGGTGTGTGTGGAGCGGGAGTGTGTGTGTGTGTGTGTGTGTGTGTGTGGTGTGTGTGTGCAGGCGTGTGTGTGGGGCGCGGGAGTGTGTGTGTGTTTGTGTGTTTGTGTGGTGCGTGGGAGGACCGAGAGGATTGTATTGTAATATACATTTTCAATTACCAGGGCTCTGAGTGTGAAGACATAGACACAGTACACACTGCAGCCCCCCCCCCCCATCACTAAGACATAGACACAGTACACACTGCAGCTCCTCCCCCCCTCCATCACTAAGACATAGACACAGTACACACTGCAGCTCCTCCCCCCTCCATCACTAAGACATAGACACAGTACACACTGCAGCTCCTCCCCCCCTCCATCACTAAGACATAGACACAGTACACACTGCAGCTCCTCCCCCTCCTCCATCACTAAGACATAGACACAGTACACACTGCAGCTCCTCCCCCCCTCCATCACTAAGACATAGACACAGTACACACTGCAGCCCCCCCCCCTGTCCATCACTAAGACATAGACACAGTACACACTGCAGCCCCCCCCCCTGTCCATCACTAAGACATAGACACAGTACACACTGCAGCCCCCCCCCCCCCATCACTAAGACATAGACACAGTACACACTGCAGCTCCTCCCCCCCTCCATCACTAAGACATAGACACAGTACACACTGCAGCCCCCCCCCCCTCCATCACTAAGACATAGACACAGTACACACTGCAGCCCCCCCCCCTGTCCATCACTAAGACATAGACACAGTACACACTGCAGCTCCTCCCCCCCTCCATCACTAAGACATAGACACAGTACACACTGCAGCCCCCCCCCCCCCCCATCACTAAGACATAGACACAGTACACACTGCAGCTCCTCCCCCCCTCCATCACTAAGACATAGACACAGTACACACTGCAGCCCCCCCCCCCTCCATCACTAAGACATAGACACAGTACACACTGCAGCTCCTCCCCCCCTCCATCACTAAGACATAGACACAGTACACACTGCAGCCCCCCCCCCCTCCATCACTAAGACATAGACACAGTACACACTGCAGCTCCTCCCCCTCCATCACTAAGACATAGACACAGTACACACTGCAGCCCCCCCCCCCCCTCCATCACTAAGACATAGACACAGTACACACTGCAGCTCCTCCCCCCTCCATCACTAAGACATAGACACAGTACACACTGCAGCCCCCCCCCCCCTCCTCCATCACTAAGACAGACACAGTACACACTGCAGCCCCCCCCCCCCCCCCCCCGTGTGAGAGAGAGATGGCGATCCATAGGAGTTTGATCATAAGTCTCTGTGTATGCATGGCCAGTCAGCTCACTAGAAACTACTGAGGCATTTCTAATACTCAGTCATACCGAGAAGATCAACAAGACATGGCAACTCAATCATGTACTGTGTGTGTCTGACCAAATACAAATCCTCTCCTAATTCTCTTTATCTGTAATGAATATGCTCTTCCTTATTCCAATCCATTACACATTCTGCAGAGTTAACGTTTAAAAAATAAATAATAATAGTCTTATATGAATTTATCCATCATCTTTATATACTCCCTTTCCTTTTGATGGCATTTAAATGTGTGAACGGATTTAATAGGGAGCCATTTGGGACACAGGAAAAATACATATCCACTCTGTCAAATACATCTGATTTTATAGGGAGCCATTTGGGACACAGAAAACACATATCCACTCTGACAAATACATCTGATTTTATAGGGAGCCATTTGGGACACAGAAAATACATATCCACTCTGACAAATACATCTATAAGCAACGGAACTATTTACACTTAATCATATTGCTTCTCTCTCTCTCCCTTCCTCTTTCTGCATCCCTCACTCTTCATAACCTTTCTCTCTCTCTCTCTCCCTCTCTCTTTCTCCCTCTCTCTCTCTCTCTCCCTCCCTCTCTCGGTCTCACTCCCTCTCTCTCTCTCTCTCTCTCTCTCTCTCTCTCTCTCCCTCCCTCCCTCCCTCCCTCCCTCCCTCCCTCCTCTCCCTCTCTCGCTCCCTCCCTCCCTCTCCCTCTCTCCCTCCTCTCTCTCTCCCTCCCTCCCTCCCTTCCTCACTCTCCCTCTCTCCCTCCCTCCCTCCCTCTCCCCCTCTCTCCCTCCTCTCTCTCCCTCCATCTCTCCCTTCCTCACTCTCCCTCTCTCTCCCTCTCTCTCCCTCCCTCCCTCCCTCCCTCTCCCTCCCTCCCTATCCTCTCCCTCCCTCCCTCTCCCTCCTCTCCCTCTCTCCCTCTCTCCCTCCCTCCCATCATGATGTTTTCCATCAAGCAGACTTAAAAGCAATAAGCAGAGTATTTCTGCAGATTAAATGGAATGATTTATTTCTCATTACCACTTTACAAAAGCTGTCCCATTTTGACACACTGTGATCAGAAACCAGAGAGAGTAGAGACCGGCTCAAATCTCCCCGATTAGGAAAGCTGTTTCCTTCAGTAAACCCTGAGGAGGGGGGGTTTTATCAGTCAGTCCAAAGGGCTAGCAGGCAGCGCTGCTCTCATTTACACTACTTAACACGCCTGATTTAGGCTAAAGAAATAACTCTGGGACGCATTCACTGAGGATCAAAACGCTAAACTGAGCCAAATAACTGGTTGAAGTGTGTGTGTGTGCGGACGTGAGTGTGTATGTGTGTGTGTGTGTGTGTGCGTACGTGAGTGTGTATGTGTGTGTGAGTGTGTGTGCGTGCATGCGTACGTGAGTCTCTGTGTGTGTGTGTGCGTAAGTGAGTGTGTGTGCGTACGTACGTGAGTGTGTGTGCGTGCGTGCATGAGTGTGTGTGTGTGTAGAGGGACTTGACTGCTCTAGTTCCTATTATCCAGTGATTCCTGAAGATTGACACAGGGAGGGGGTCCGTCTGGATAAAGTGGTGGTGGGGGGGGTCCATCTAGATACAGTGGTGGTGTGGTGGGGGGGGGGGGGGATATGATTGTTGAACAGAACTCATTCAAGTCAGACTCATTCAACCTGGAACAGTGATATATGCAGAGTCCCTGGACAGCTCTGCTCCATGTTAGAGAAGCTCGACCACAGAGCCGTCGGTCTGGCTATATTGGTCCCTTCATCTTCAACAGACGGTCTAACAGCAGCAGGTATTGGTAGCTCACCAGCGGCTGGAGAGATGAGGCCTGTCTGTGTTTTCTGTACTAGAATAGCTTGTGTGGAAAGCTAAGCCACAAGTCCTCAGTGTGGTATGATTAAGCAATAAGGTCCGAGGGGGTGTGGTATATGGCCAATATACCACGGCTGTTCTTAGGCACCACACAACCTAACTATATCAGTTGGTAACTATATCAGTTATTCAGGTGCTTCTACACCTGCATTGCTTGCTGTTTGGGGTTTTAGGCTGGGTTTCTGTACAGCACTTTGAGATATCAGCTGATGTACGAAGGGCTATATAAATACATTTGATTTGATTTGATTTGAAAAACAGTTTAAAGCTGTTAAGTCTCTGCAGTTTCTTCAAGTCTAGTTGTGTTGGTGACTTCAGCTCAGGTCTGGGAGGTGCCGGACCGGTTTGGGTTTTTACCGGTACTGGCGCACGGACCGGTTTGGGTTTTTACCGGTGCTGACGCACGGACCGGTTTGGGTTTTTACCGGTACTGGCGCACGGACCGGTTTGGGTTTTTACCGGTACTGGCGCACGGACCGGTTTGGGTTTTTACCGGTACTGGCGCACGGACCGGTTTAAACTATTACATATCCTTATTCATGTCAGCATATTAGAACTGAGGGCGAGGACATCTACTGAGTGAGAAAGGGGAGTGCAGAAAGAACATGGTGTTGTTCAGTCTCGGGTATCGCTATAGAGAGGAGAAGGGCCACAGTCTGGTTCCAGTCAACCGATAAGGTAGGACAGCCGCAGAGGAGTGAGCGATTTGGGGTGCTGAGGTCAGGTCAGATAAAGTGAGAAAGAAAAGGCATATCACTAAAGTCCTGCCTAGCAACAGAGATGTATTGGCCGTCTAGGAGTTGACTCCGCCCCCAGTAGAGGGTATTCATATAAACTTGGTTTGAGCTTCTCCTATTCGTCAGTGAGTTTTACACTCGTTTATTTTAGAACCTAACAGGTTCCTACCCGGGTCAATCATTCCTCCCTTTGGCTTATTCATTCGTTGTCTTGTCAAACAACAACGCATTCAAGATGCTGCCCAATATATTCCAACTACGGTATTATAAAAGTCTCCAACAGTTCACCAATTACCAAAGGCCCTAGATGTTTGGGTCTTACCATACAGCCCTGTGTGGTACAGTGATGAAATAATAAGAACAAGTGTAGGAATTTCAAAAAAAATGCTGAAAGTTATTTTTTTGGGGGGTTTGAAGTTGAATTGAAGAGAATAAAACAAAATCTGATTATTTGATGTGTTGCCCCCCCCCCCCCCCCCCCCAAGGGTCATGACCTACTCAAAGCATATTTATTATATTAAAAAAACATAAAATACTGTCACAACTGTGAAAGATATGGCGATGTGATATGTTGTCCATATCGCCCAGCTCTACTTCAGCTGTAGAAGGCTAATAGTAGCTGTAGAAGGCTAATAGTAGCTGTAGTAGGCTAATAGTAGCTGTAGTAGGCTAATAGTAGCTGTAGAAGGCAGTGTTAGGGAAGCTACTCTGAAAATATAGTTTACCAAGCTACCAAATACGTCAACCAGATGTTCTTGGCCCTACAGTTCTTGGTAGCAGACAGAGGCTAGACTGAACGGTACAACGTTACACGTGTTGCCTAGGTTACCCTGAGTGCCCGGCGGGAGGAGAGCCGAGGTCGAACACACTCGTTTGTCCCTGTACTGTACCGTGGTAACAACCAGGAGTGTTTTGTCTTAGGGAGTGAACAAAAAACACCCTCTGTCTCAAATGGTACCCTACTCCCTATATACTGCACTACTATAGACCACTACTATAGACCACTACTATAGACCACTACTATAGACCACTACTATAGACCACTACTATAGACCACTACTATAGACCAGAGTCCTATAGACCACTACTATAGACCACTACTATAGACCACTACTATAGACCACTACTATAGACCACTACTATAGACCACTACTATAGACCACTACTATAGACCAGAGTCCTATCTGCTACACTACTATAGACCACTACTATAGACCACTACTATAGACCACTACTATAGACCACTACTATAGACCACTACTATAGACCACTACTATAGATCACTACTATAGACCACTACTATAGACCACTACTATAGACCACTACTATAGACCAGAGTCCTATCTGCTGCACTACTATAGACCACTACTATAGACCACTACTATAGACCACTACTATAGACCAGAGTCCTATCTGCTACACTACTATAGACCACTACTATAGACCACTACTATAGACCACTACTATAGACCACTACTATAGACCACTACTATAGACCAGAGTCCTATCTGCTGCACTACTATAGACCACTACTATAGACCATTACTATAGACCACTACTATAGACCACTACTATAGACCACTACTATAGACCACTACTATAGACCACTACTATAGACCACTACTATAGACCACTACTATAGACCACTACTATAGACCAGAGTCCTATCTGCTACACTACTATAGACCAGAGTCCTATATGCTACACTACTATAGACCACTTCTATAGACCACTACTATAGACCACTACTATAGACCACTACTATAGACCACTACTATAGACCACTACTATAGACCAGAGTCCTATCTGCTGCACTACTATAGACCACTACTATAGACCACTACTATAGACCACTACTATAGACCAGAGTCCTATCTGCTACACTGCTATAGACCACTACTATTGACCACTACTATAGACCACTACTATAGACCACTACTGTAGACCACTACTATAGACCACTACTATAGACCAGAGTCCTATCTGCTACACTACTATAGACCACTACTATAGACCACTACTATAGACCAGAGGCCTATCTGCTGCACTACTATAGACCACTACTATAGACCACAACTATAGACCACTACTATAGACCACTACTAGAGACCACTGCTATAGACCACTACTATAGACCAGAGTCCTATATGCTACACTACTATAGACCACTACTATAGACCACTACTATAGACCACTACTATAGACCACAACTATAGACCACTACTATAGACCACTACTATAGACCACTACTATAGACCACTACTATAGACCACTACTATAGACCACTACTATAGACCACTGCTATAGACCACTACTATAGACCACTACTATAGACCACAACTATAGACCACTACTATAGACCACTACTATAGACCACTACTATAGACCAGAGTCCTATGGGTAGAGAGAACTATGGCTGTAAAACTCTGGGTAGAGAACTCTGGGTAGAGAACTATATAGGTAGTATAGTTCCATTTGGGACAGAGACTATCGAATGTGTTTTTCTCTATAGCCTTTAAAAACAGAATATAAAACTCAAGTTCTAAAGTGAGTATTGACCCTTCATTAATATGTAAATCATGGGATTGGTTGCATCTAGAACCCTTAGACAATAAAACATGGTGTTGAGCACCCCCCCCCCCCCCACCCCCAAACACACCAGCTGTAAGACGTAGGCCACGTGTAGCAAATGAATGTGAGTGACTTAAAGCCCACAGCGAGATTAGAGCCACTGGTGACTCACTCAACTGACAAGTGTGTCTCCGACACTCACACCTGCGTGCAGTGCGACTCCAAAACACAGAAACCAAACCCAGCGTTTACCCGGGAGGGGAATAGAAGCGTGTGAGAGAGAGAGAGAGACGACTAAGATTGTGAAACAATCATTGTCTCTCTTTTTCCCCCTCCATGGTAAACTCTGGCGCGGTTTCTGTGCTTTGGCTGCTCTGCACGTGTGAGTGTTGCTGACGCAGTTGTAAACAAGCGGCTGTGTTGATGTGGAGGCGCCAGTTGACCTAGTCACTCTGACGCTGGTGGAACAACATCATCTTGTTTTCTTTCTCTCTCTCTCCCTCTGTTTTTAGTCTCTCTTCCTCTGGGTTCTGTCCCTCATCCACTGGGTTCTGTCCCTCATCCACTGGGTTCTATCCTTCTGGGTTCTGTCCCTCTTCCTCTGGGTTCTATCCCTCTGGGTTCTGTCCCTCTTCCTCTGGTTCTGTCCATCTGGGTTCTATCCCTCTGGGTTCTGTCCCTCTTCTTCTGGTTCTGTCCCTCTGGGTTCTGTCCATCTTCCTCTGGTTCTGTCCCTCTGGGTTCTGTCCCTCTGGGTTCTGTCCCTCTGGGTTCCGTCCCTCTGGGTTCCGTCCCTCTGGGTTCCGTCCCTCTGGGTTCCGTCCCTCTGGTTCCGTCCCTCTGGGATCCGTCCCTCTGGGTTCCGTCCCTCTCCCTCTGGGTTCTGTCCCTGTGGGTTCTGTCCCTCTCCCTCTGTCCCTCTGGGTTCTGTCCCTCTGGGTTCTGTCCCTCTGGGTTCTGTCCCTCTGGGTTCTGTCCCTCTGGGTTCTGTCCCTCTCCACATAATCACTTGAAGATGAGGTGGTGATGAGGTGGTGGTGGAGATGAGGTGGTGGTGGTGGTGGTGATGAGGTGGTGGTGGAGATGAGGTGGTGGTGGTGATGAGGTGGTGGTGGTGATGAGGTGGTGGTGGTGATGAGGTGGTGGTGGAGATGAGGTGGTGGTGGTGATGAGGTGGTGGTGGAGATGAGGTGGTGGTGGAGATGAGGTGGTGGTGGAGATGAGGTGGTGGTGGAGATGAGGTACTGGATGTGAAGATGAGGTGGTGGTGGTGATGAGGTGGTGGTGGTGATGAGGTGGTGGTGGAGATGAGGTGGTGGTGGAGATGAGGTACTGGATGTGAAGATGAGGTGGTGGTGGTGATGAGGTGGTGGTGGTGATGAGGTGGTGGTGGAGATGAGGTGGTGGTGGAGATGAGGTACTGGATGTGAAGATGAGGTGTTGGTGGTGATGAGGTGGTGGTGGAGATGAGGTGGTGGTGGAGATGAGGTGGTGGTGGTGATGAGGTGGTGGTGGTGATGAGGTGTTGGTGGAGATGAGGTGGTGGTGGAGATGAGGTGGTGGTGGAGATGAGGTACTGGATGTGAAGATGAGGTGGTGGTGGTGATGAGGTGGTGGTGGAGATGAGGTGGTGGAGATGAGGTGGTGGTGGTGATGAGGTGGTGGTGGTGATGAGGTACTGGATGTGAAGATGAGGTGGTGGTGGTGATGAGGTGGTGGTGGAGATGAGGTGGTGGTGGTGAAGAGGTGGTGGTGGAGATGAGGTGGTGGTGGAGATGAGGTGGTGGTGATGAGGTGTTGGTGGAGATGAGGTGGTGGTGGACATGAGGTACTGGATGTGAAGATGAGGTGGTGGTGGTGATGAGGTGGTGGTGGTGATGAGGTGGTGGAGATGAGGTGGTGGTGGTGATGAGGTGGTGGTGGTGATGAGGTGGTGGTGGAGATGAGGTACTGGATGTGAAGATGAGGTGGTGGTGGTGATGAGGTGGTGGTGGAGATGAGGTACTGGATGTGAAGATGAGGTGGTGGTGGTGATGATGTGGTGGTGGTGATGAGGTGATGGAGATGAGGTGGTGGTGGTGATGAGGTGGTGGTGGAAATGAGGTGGTGGTGGAAATGAGGTGGTGGTGGTGATGAGGTGGTGGTGGTGGAGATGAGGTGGTGGTGGTGATGAGGTGGTGGTGGTGATGAGGTGGTGGTGGAGATGAGGTGGTGGTGGAGATGAGGTGGTGGTGGAGATGAGGTACTGGATGTGAAGATGAGGTGGTGGTGGTGATGAGGTGGTGGTGGTGATGAGGTGTTGGTGGAGATGAGGTGTTGGTGGAGATGAGGTACTGGTACTGGATGTGAAGATGAGGTGGTGGTGGTGGTGATGAGGTGGTGGTGGAGATGAGGTACTGGATGTGAAGATGAGGTGGTGGTGGTGATGAGGTGGTGGTGGTGATGAGGTGTTGGTGGAGATGAGGTGTTGGTGGAGATGAGGTACTGGATGTGAAGATGAGGTGGTGGTGGTGATGAGGTGGTGGTGGTGATGAGGTGGTGGTGGTGGTGATGAGGTGATGGTGGAGATGAGGTGTTGGTGGAGATGAGGTACTGGATGTGAAGATGAGGTGGTGGTGGTGATGAGGTGGTGGTGGTGGTGATGAGGTGGTGGTGGAGATGAGGTACTGGATGTGAAGATGAGGTGGTGGGAACAGAGATGACTACTGTTCCCCATTTTAATTCCTACTCTGAAACGTATCACAAACGTATCACTCAAATGCCTATTGAAATCATTCGTATCAAATATTTTCTAAAAGATGATTTGATATCTCAGTACAGTAGAGAAGTAAGTTACTACAGCTTTTCAAGCCTTTGTTTGTGGTGCATGGCACAGTCCTTAAAACCATACCTACAACGCAATTACATTCTGAATGAACAGCCCAAATTATCATTCATACAACCATCTTTGCACCGCAACACAATGCAGATGAGCAATTTAACAACGATCGGCAAGGTAAATCAGTAGTTGCTTTCAGGCTAAATATTTAGCTCGATTATTTAGTTCATATCTGAGGTGAGAGTTAAATAACATATTTCAGGCTAAACATTTAGCTCGATTATCCAGATAACAAAAATAACATCTTTGGCTGAATTCGAAAACGTTCCGTCTCAATGACAGCAGTCGTCTGGCCCTGGGCCAATCATAAGCTCAGGAAGAGGACACTGAGCTGCAGGATTCCTCAGCCTGCTGTAAACTGTTGGTACAGGAAGATAGATTAACTAGGAGAGGCCCTGCTAACTTCATCACACTGGCACAAGAGAGGTAGATGAGAGGAAAGAGAGAGGAGAGGACAGGATAGGAGGAGTGTGAAAAGAGGGACAGGAGGGAAGAGAGAAATGAAAACCACTGGCTCATAATTCCCCTCGCCTGGTTTCCATTACAGTGTGTCTCACACCCTGTGTCCAGGGACTGCCCTGGCTCTCACACACACACACACACACACACACACACACACACACACACACACACACACACGGAGGGGTAATCGACTCCTCTTCACATGGAGCCCACACCTGCACACTGATGCATGATGTTCACACTTCCTGAGTCACTCACACAACACAGACAGACCGGTAGGGTGTCGCTGTTCACACCACACAGACAGACCGGTAGGGTGTCGCTGTCCACACCACACACCCGGCAGTAAAGAGAGACCTGTAACCAAGACAAGTCACACAACACATGATGCAGGGGTCTTCCCAATGCCAGTTATTTAACTCAGAAGAGTGTGACTAACACTGTGATCTCAAACCTTACTAGCAGACCAGTCCCAGCTGGCTAGATTAAATCCAAGTTACTACTCCAAACCCAAACAGGTGGTCCAGACCAGTCCCAGCTGGCTAGATTAAGTCCCAGACGCCTGTGAAGTCTGAGGTTCCAACATCAGCAAGCCACACGCTGACCTGCTAGCCAAACATCAGCTACCCCCCTGCTAGCCAAGCATCAGCTACCACCCTGCTAGCCAAGCATCAGCTACCACCCTGCTAGCCAAACATCAGCTACCACCCTGCTAGCCAAACATCAGCTACCACCCTGCTGCCACTCACCTCAGATCTCTGACCTGCTAGCCAAACATCAGCTACCACCTTGCTAGCCAAACATCAGCTACCACCTTGCTAGCCAAACATCAGCTACCACCCTGCTAGCCAAACATCAGCTACCACCCTGCTAGCCAAACATCAGCTACCACCCTGCTAGCCAAACATCAGCTACCACCCTGCTAGCCAAACATCAGCTACCACCCTGCTGCCACTCACCTGCTAGCCAAACATCAGCTACCACCCTGCTGCCACTCACCTCAGACCTCTGACCTGCTAGCCAAACATCAGCTACCACCCTGCTGCTGCCACTCACCTGCTAGCCAAACATCAGCTACCACCCTGCTAGCCAAACATCAGCTACCACCCTGCTACCCAAACATCAGCTACCACCTTGCTAGCCAAACATCAGCTACCACCCTGCTAGCTAAACATCAGCTACCACCCTGCTGCCACTCACCTGCTAGCCAAACATCAGCTACCACCCTGCTACCAAACATCAGCTACCACCCTGCTAGCCAAACATCAGCTACCACCCTGCTGCCACTCACCTCAGACCTCTGACCTGCTAGCCAAACATCAGATAATGTTTGACCAACCTGTTACCTCACCACTGTGCGTTCTCACCTCCGCTACAGCAAACAGAAACAGACTTTTCATTAAATAAATCTGGTGAAATATAACCTCTCCAACAACCTCTACAATCCTCACATTCTCCGTCCTCTCCTCTTATGAAACCTTCTGCCTTTCTCACTATGACTTACGATGTATACAGATCCTGTATACAGATAACTACATAAAGAGGGAAGACAAGCTTCTGGAGGCCAAGTATATGACTGTATTTCTAACTACTGACTAGCTACAGTGAATCATTTATTTATGAAACAACATTCTCTCTGTGAAGTATATGGTCAGCATCAGAGGCGGTTGGTGTTGTTTAACATGAGGGAGGATGATTCTATTTTTTTTTTCCTATGAGAATTGCCTTATTTCTATTACATTTCTATTGGATGACTGTCATTCATATTCCATTCACCCAGTTCAATGTAACAGTGATAGGTTTAGGTTACTGTCATTCATATTCACCCAGTTCAATGTAACAGTGATAGATTTAGGTTACTGTCATTCATATTCACCCAGTTCAATGTAACAGTGATAGGTTTAGGTTACTGTCATTCATATTCACCCAGTTCAATGTAACAGTGATAGGTTTAGGTTACTGTCATTCATATTCACCCAGTTCAATGTAACAGTGACAGGTTTAGGTTACTGTCATTCATATTCACCCAGTTCAATGTAACAGTGATAGGTTTAGGTTACTGTCATTCATATTCACCCAGTTCAATGATAGGTTTAGGCTACTGTCATTCATATTCACCCAGTTCAATGATAGGTTTAGGCTACTGTCATTCATATTCACCCAGTTCAATGATAGGTTTAGGCTACTGTCATTCATATTCACCCAGTTCAATGATAGGTTTAGGTTACTGTCATTCATATTCCATTCACCCAGTTCAATGTAACAGTGATAGGTTTAGGTTACTGTCATTCATATTCACCCAGTTCAATGTAACAGTGATAGGTTTAGGTTACTTCATGATACTCTAATTGTCCCTATACCCATCATGAAGTTGATACAACCTAGACTATGACTTAAAGATTACAATGTAGGTGCACATAGGTCGATAGAAAATGTTTGGACAGACAGTGACACATTCAACACTGCCTTGAACACTCTTGCCTGCATCTAGCTGATCTAGGGTTTAATCATTAGTCTTAACAGTTGCAAAACGAGAGTTTCTATTGGACAAGTTCAGGTATGTTTATCCACGTTTTGTTTAAGTTTGCTTCTGTTTACAAACTTTTTTTTCTCTCAATAGAATCGGTGGAATGAATACACCCCTGATCACACGCAAACACAGTTGACTTTCATAGCAGCCACGTGCTGATCGTTGTATAATTCCTTCTCGCATCTACACTCTCTCCTCCGGTCGCCTTTTCCCTTCGCTTGTGGACTTCGGTGCTCAACACATCAGCTGTCTGTGACAAGACAAAGAGAACATTCCTAGCCAAACATTCATATCATAACCGCTACACACAGCCTACATCGTGGTCACCATATTAACTTCATAGTCAACATAGCTACTGGAACTAACTAACGCGTTAGTAAACCTGCTACAATCATGCAGCACAGTGTACAGTCAGCAGCAAGCAGTTTAGCAATAAATTAATAAAACCAAATGTTTACCTTGACTTGGAAGAGTTCCAGTGTTGGATAACCATAGCCAGCTAGCTAACATAGCATCCCTCTCTGTTGGATAGCCATAGCCAGCTAGCTAACATAGCATCCCTCTCTGTTGGATAACCATAGCCAGCTAGCTAACATAGCATCCCTCTGTGTTGGATAACCATAGCCAGCTAGCTAACATAGCATCCCTCTCTGTTTGATAGCCATAGCCAGCTAGCTAACATAGCATCCCTCTCTGTTGGATAACCATAGCCAGCTAGCTAACATAGCATCCCTCTCTGTTGGATAACCATAGCCAGCTAGCTAACATAGCATCCCTCTCTGTTGGATAGCCATAGCCAGCTAGCTAACATAGCATCCCTCTCTGTTGGATAACCATAGCCAGCTAGCTAACATAGCATCCCTCTCTGTTGGATAGCCATAGCCAGCTAGCTAACATAGCATCCCTCTCTGTTGGATAACAATAGCCAGCTAGCTAACATAGCATCCCTCTCTGTTGGATAGCCATAGCCAGCTAGCTAACATAGCATCCCTCTCTGTTGGATAGCCATAGCCAGCTAGCTAACATAGCATCCCTCTCTGTTGGATAGCCATAGCCAGCTAGCTAACATAGCATCCCTCTCTGTTTGAACTGGGTGTTTGAGTAGGCTAAACTAGCTAGCTGCATTTGCTAGCTAAGTAATATAAATTGAGAAAAAAGACAGGACAGGAGTGTTCTAACCTCACAGACAGGCCATGACAGGAGTGTTCTAACCTCAGACAGGACAGGAGTGTTCTAACCTCAGACAGGACATGAGTGTTCTAACCTCACAGACAGGACAGGAGTGTTCTAACCTCAGACAGGACAGGATTGTTCTAACCTCAGACAGGACAGGAGTGTTCTAACCTCAGACAGGACAGGAGTGTTCTAACCTCAGACAGGACAGGAGTGTTCTAACCTCAGACAGGACAGGAGTGTTCTAACCTCAGACAGGACAGAAGTGTTCTAACCTCACAGACAGGCCATGATGGGAGTTTGGAGTGATCTAACCTCAGACAGGGCAGGAGTGTTCTAACCTCACAGACAGGCCAGGATGGGAGTTTGGAGTGATCTAACCTCAGACAGGACAGGAGTGATCTAACCTCAGACAGGACAGAATTGTTCTAACCACAGACAGGACAGAAGTGTGTTCTAACCTCAGACAGGACAGGACAGGATTGTTCTAACTTCAGACAGGCCAGGCCAGGAGTGTTCTAACCTCAGACAGGACAGGACAGGAGTGATCTAACCTCAGACAGGACAGAATTGTTCTAACCACAGACAGGACAGAAGTGTGTTCTAACCTCAGACAGGACAGGACAGGATTGTTCTAACTTCAGACAGGCCAGGCCGGGAGTGTTCTAACCTCAGCCAGGCCAGGAGTGTTCTAACCTCAGACAGGACAGGAGTGTTCTAACCTCAGACAGGACAGGATGGGAGTTTGAAGTGATCTAACCTCGCAGTCTAAATGCACGCCCAGGGCAGTGAAGTCAAGCTGCCCTTCCTGGCTGATAAAGCAGAGCCAGGCAGAACAGCAGATACAGAGAGTCATGTGGCCTGAGTTCTCTCTCTCCATCATCCTCCCACTCTCCCCCCATCTCTCTCCCCTCCATCTCTCTCCATCATCCTCCCACTCTCCCCCTCCCTCTCTCTCCATCATCACCCCACTCTCCCCCATCTCTCTCCATCATCCTCCCACTCTCCCCCATCCTCTCTCTCCATCATCCTCCCACTCTCCCCCATCCTCTCTCTCCATCATCCTCCCACTCTCCCCCATCTCTCTCCCCCTCCATCTCTCGCCATCATCCTCCCACTCTACCCCATCCTCTCTCTCCATCATCCTCCCACTCTCCCCCATCCTCTCTCTCCATCATCCTCCCACTCTCCCCCATCTCTATCCCCCTCCATCTCTCGCCATCATCCTCCCACTCTCCCCCATCCTCTCTCTCCATCATCCTCCCACTCTCCCCCATCCTCTCTCTCCATCATCCTCCCACTCTCCCCCATCTCTCTCCCCCTCCATCTCTCGCCATCATCCTCCCACTCTCCCCCATCCTCTCTCTCCATCATCCTCCCACTCTCCCCCATCCTCTCTCTCCATCATCCTCCCACTCTCCCCCTCCCTCTCTCTCCATCATCCTCCCACTCTCCCCCTCCCCCACTCTCCATCTCTCTCTCTCCGTCTCACTAGGATCCAGTTGAGTCCAGTTTGTCCGGCAGATGGCCAGTCAGTCAGGCATACGGAGCGACCCCAACACAGCTGAGGCTGGTACACACAGACAGAGAGGCTGGGTGACTGGAGTAGAGAGAGAGAGGCTGGGTGACTGGGGGGGGGGGGTCTGTCTCCACTCCTCCAGGTGGCATGGCTGCCATGTTGCCAGTCTCCTCCTCCCCAGCCTGCCACAAGACCACCTGGAGGATGGGCACTGCCAGACATGGGAACACACACACGTTGGCCAGGCACGTCTGCAAGTAAAACAGGTTGTGTGTGTGTGTGTGTGTGTGTGTGTTTTCCCACTTTCTTCAATCAGCCAACAAAGCATGCTGTTTCTATAAAGAGAGATAAATAGATTCTTTCTAAACTGAGAGAAGAGATAAAATAGTCCTATGATACACACACACACACACACACACACACACACACACACACACACAGCGGCCAGACGGTTGTGATTTCCCAGCGAGGAACGGACGGACGATCTGTGAGCTAGACCAAACAGACAAACGGCTGGATGATAGCTAGGTGAGTGATGCAGAGAGAGAGAGAGAGAGAGAGAGAGAGAGAGAGGGGTGTGTGTGTGTGTGTGTGTGTGTGTGTGTGTGTGTCATCAGTTCCACTGCACAGTTCTCCTCTGTTCCCAACAGGAAATGAACATCACAATCTAAGTCATCATAAAAATACAGGTTCCATCAGTTCCAATGGACCTGCAGAGAACAGACAGACCGGCCTGTCCAATCACTCCTAGATGTTTGTTTTGAAGGAGTCAGAAATATCCTCTCAATTCACGGACAACAAGAACATGTTTACTGAGCGTTTCCAATCATACTGCACCAATATGACGCTTGACTGGCCTTCATAATAAAACTACACGGAAGAGAACAAGTTATGAGTCAACATCCATCCATCCATCCACACACACACACACACACACACACACACACACACACACACACACACACACACACACACACACACACACACACACACACACACACACACACGAGTCAACATCCATCCACACACACACATACAATGGACAGAAGTTAAGAGTCAACATCCATCCACACACACATACAATGGACAGAAGTTAAGAGTCAAAATCCATCCACACACACACATACAATGGACAGAAGTTAAGAGTCAACATCCATCCACACACACACATACAATGGACAGAAGTTAAGAGTCAACATCCATCCACACACACACATACAATGGACAGAAGTTAAGAGTCAACATCCATCCACACACACACATACAATGGACAGAAGTTAAGAGTCAACATCCATCCACACACACACATACAATGGACAGAAGTTAAGAGTCAAAATCCATCCATCCACACACACACACACACGAGTCAACATCCATCCACACACACACATATGATGGACAGAAGTTAAGAGTCAACATCCATCCACACACACACACACGAGTCAACATCCATCCACACACACACACACACACACATGAGTCAACATCCATCCACACACACACATATGATGGACAGAAGTAATGAGTCAACATCCATCCATCCACACACACACACGAGTCAACATCCATCCACACACACACACACACACACACACACATGAGTCAACATCCATCCACACACACACATATGATGGACAGAAGTAATGAGTCAACATCCATCCATCCACACACACACACGAGTCAACATCCATCCACACACACACACACACACACACACACGAGTCAACATCCATCCACACACACACATATGATGGACAGAAGTAATGAGTCAACATCCATCCATCCACACACACACACGAGTCAACATCCATCCACACACACACACACACACACGAGTCAACATCCATCCACACAAACACATATGATGGACAGAAGTAATGAGTCAACATCCATCCATCCACACACACACACGAGTCAACATCCATCCACACACACACACACACACACACATGAGTCAACATCCATCCACACAAACACATATGATGGACAGAAGTAATGAGTCAACATCCATCCATCCATCCATCCACACACACACACACACGAGTCAACATCCATCCATCCACACACACACGAGTCAACATCCATCCATCCACACACACACACACGAGTCAACATCCATCCATCCATCCATCCACACACACACACACGAGTCAACATCCATCCATCCACACACATGAGTCAACATCCATCCATCCACACACACACACACACATGAGTCAACATCCATCCACACAAACACATATGATGGACAGAAGTAATGAGTCAACATCCATCCATCCATCCATCCACACACACACACACACGAGTCAACATCCATCCATCCACACACACACGAGTCAACATCCATCCATCCACACACACACACACGAGTCAACATCCATCCATCCATCCATCCACACACACACACACGAGTCAACATCCATCCATCCACACACATGAGTCAACATCCATCCATCCACACACACACACACACATGAGTCAACATCCATCCACACAAACACATATGATGGACAGAAGTAATGAGTCAACATCCATCCATCCATCCATCCACACACACACACACACGAGTCAACATCCATCCATCCACACACACACGAGTCAACATCCATCCATCCACACACACACACACGAGTCAACATCCATCCATCCATCCATCCACACACACACACACGAGTCAACATCCATCCATCCACACACATGAATCAACATCCATCCACACACACACACACACACACATGAGTCAACATCCATCCACACAAACACATATGATGGACAGAAGTAATGAGTCAACATCCATCCACACACACACATGAATCAACATCCATCCATCCACACACACACATGAGTCAACATCCATCCATCCACACACACACATGAATCAACATCCATCCACACACACACACACGATGGACAGAAGTTATGAGTCAAATCAAATTGTATTTGTCACATGCTTTGTAAACAACAGGTGTAGACTGACAGTGAAATGCTTTGTGAACAACAGGTGTAGACTGACAGTGAAATGCTTTGTAAACAACAGGTGTAGACTGACAGTGAAATGCTTTGTAAACAACAGGTGTAGACTGACAGTGAAATGCTTGGTAAACAACAGGTGTAGACTAACAGTGAAATGCTTTGTAAACAACAGGTGTAGACTGACAGTGAAATGCTTGGTAAACAACAGGTGTAGACTGACAGTGAAATGCTTTGTAAACAACAGGTGTAGACTGACAGTGAAATGCTTTGTAAACAACAGGTGTAGACTGACAGTGAAATGCTTTGTAAACAACAGGTGTAGACTGACAGTGAAATGCTTGGTAAACAACAGGTGTAGACTAACAGTGAAATGCTTTGTAAACAACAGGTGTAGACTGACAGTGAAATGCTTGGTAAACAACAGGTGTAGACTAACAGTGAAATGCTTGGTAAACAACAGGTGTAGACTAACAGTGAAATGCTTTGTAAACAACAGGTGTAGACTAACAGTGAAGTGCTTTGTAAACAACAGGTGTAGACTAACAGTGAAATGCTTGGTAAACAACAGGTGTAGACTAACAGTGAAATGCTTTGTAAACAACAGGTGTAGACTAACAGTGAAGTGCTTTGTAAACAACAGGTGTAGACTAACAGTGAAGTGCTTTGTAAACAACAGGTGTAGACTAACAGTGAAGTGCTTTGTAAACAACAGGTGTAGACTAACAGTGAAGTGCTTTGTAAACAACAGGTGTAGACTAACAGTGAAGTGCTTTGTAAACAACAGGTGTAGACTAACAGTGAAGTGCTTTGTAAACAACAGGTGTAGACTAACAGTGAAGTGCTTGGTAAACAACAGGTGTGGACTAACAGTGAAGTGCTTGGTAAACAACAGGTGTGGACTAACAGTGAAATGCTCCCTGACGGGGCCCTTCACAACAATGCAGAGAGAAACAACAGGTGTAAACTAACAGTGAAATGCTTTGTAAACAACAGGTGTAGACTAACAGTGAAATACTTTGTAAACAACAGGTGTGGACTAACAGTGAAATGCTTTGTAAACAACAGGTGTGGACTAACAGTGAAATGCTCCCTGACGGGGCCCTTCACAACAATGCAGAGAGAAACAACAGGTGTAGACTAACAGTGAAGTGCTTGGTAAACAACAGGTGTAGACTAACAGTGAAATGCTCCCTGACGGGGCCCTTCACAACAATGCAGAGAGAAACATAATAGAAAATAACAACAAGAGGGATGCATATACAATGAGACACTGTAGGTTGGCCTTAACCAAGAGGAACCAGTACTGAGTCCATGTGCAGGGATATGAGGTAATAACTTGGCTTTAACCAAGAGGAACCAGTACCATGTGCAGGGATATGAGGTAATAACTTGGCTTTAACCAAGAGGAACCAGGGCTGAGTCCATGTGCAGGGGTACGAGGTAATAAATTGGCTTTAACCAAGAGGAACCAGTACTGAGTCCATGTGCAGGGGTACGTGGTAATAAATTGGCTTTAACCAAGAGGAACCAGTACCATGTGCAGGGATATGAGGTAATAACTTGGCTTTAACCAAGAGGAACCAGGGCTGAGTCCATGTGCAGGGGTACGAGGTAATACATTGGCTTTAACCAAGAGGAACCAGGGCTGAGTCCATGTGCAGGGGTACGAGGTAATAAATTGGCTTTAACCAAGAGGAACCAGTACTGAGGCCTTCTATATAACACAGGCTGGTTAACAAGGCCTTCTATATAACACAGGCTGGTTAACAAGGCCTTCTATATAACACAGGCTGGTTAACAAGGCATTCTATATAACACAGGCTGGATAACAAGGTCTTCTATATAACACAGGCTGGTTAACAAGGCCTTCCATATAACACAGGCTGGTTAGGCTGGTTAACAAGGCCTTCTATATAACACAGGCTGGTTAGGCTGGTTAACAAGGCCTTCCATATTACACAGGCTGGTTAGGCTGGTTAACAAGGCCTTCTATATAACACAGGCTGGTTAGGCTGGTTAACAAGGCCTTCCATATTACACAGGCTGGTTAGGCTGGTTAACAAGGCCTTCCATATTACACAGGCTGGTTAGGCTGGTTAACAAGGCCTTCTATATAACACAGGCTGGTTAACAAGGCCTTCCATATTACACAGGCTGGTTAGGCTGGTTAACAAGGCCTTCTATATAACACAGGCTGGTTAGGCTGGTTAACAAGGCCTTCTATATAACACAGGCTGGTTAACAAGGCCTTCCATATAACACAGGCTGGTTAACAAGGCCTTATATATAACACAGGCTGGTTAACAAGGCCTTATATATAACACAGGCTGGTTAACAAGGCCTTCTATATAACACAGGCTGGTTAACAAGGCCTTCCATATAACACAGGCTGGATAACAAGGCCTTCTATATAACACAGGCTGGTTAACAAGGCCTTCCATTTAACACAGGCTGGTTAACAAGGCCTTCTATATAACACAGGCTGGTTAGGCTGGTTAACAAGGCCTTCTATATAACACCGGCTGGTTAACAAGGCCTTCCATATAACACAGGCTGGTTAACAAGGCCTTCTATATAACACACAGCACAGATTCCTCTATTCTATACAGCCAGAGAGCCACCGTGTTTCTAGACTCATTTTATAAAGAAAAGTGTGTTTTGGTTCTTTCTGTTCACGGAGGAAGACAAACAAAGACATTTTCATTCAGGGATCAAAAGATGAGACGGCACAGAGAGACAAAAGGAAGTCTCTCTCTGTGGGAATAATGTCTTCTGTTTTATCTGGTGTTGGAGAGGAACATCTGGGTGGATTCTGAGAGGACTGTGGACCCTTATAAGAGTCAGAGCTTCCTGCTCCCTGAACAGACACACACACAGGGGACCCCTATCTTACAGTGGATAGACAACCACCTGTCCTACCCACCCACTCATAACACTCTTCCCCTCTCCGCTCTCTTTACACACGGACTTGATTTAGAGAAGAAGGAAAGGGAGTCTGGTTCGACCACATGACCCGGGGACGACCCTTGGAGAGTTGAGTCAAGTCACAGGAAGTGCATGCCTGTCAGCAAGGTGATCTATGATAGGATCCTAGCAGTAAAGGAAGCGGACGTGGATTCCTAATAACTCCCATAACAGCCCCCCCCCCCCCCCCCCCCCCCCCCCCCCCTCCCCGACCCCCCACCTCACCTTGGTATCTGTGTACCTCTGAACACGTTCAATACATGAAGGTATCAGCAGTGACCTCTGGTCAAGGACATTTCCTCAGAAGGAAAGCTCACTGTTAAAGGGAAACGTCAGTGACGTTTTGTGTATCAGTTCATAAACCATGTGACACGGAATCGGTACATTAAACATATCCTACTATTTTGCCCTCTTCTGACTTCCCATCTCTACCTGAGCCTAAAAACTATTCTGACTTCCCATCTCTACCTGAGCCTAATAACTATTCTGACTTCCCATCTCTACCTGAGCCTAAAAACTATTCTGACTTCCCATCTCTACCTGAGCCTAATAACTATTCTGACTTCCCATCTCTACCTGAGCCTAATAACTATTCTGACTTCCCATCTCTACCTGAGCCTAATAACTATTCTGACTTCCCATCTCTACCTGAGCCTAATAACTATTCTGACTTCCCATCTCTACCTGAGCCTAATAACTATTCTGACTTCCCATCTCTACCTGAGCCTAATAACTATTCTGACTTCCCATCTCTACCTGAGCCTAATAACTATTCTGACTTCCCATCTCTACCTGAGCCTAATAACTATTCTGACAATTCATCTCTTCCTGAGCCTAATAACTATTCTGACTTCCCATCTCTACCTGAGCCTAATAACTATTCTGACAATTCATCTCTTCCTGAGCCTAATATCTATTCTGACTTCCCATCTCCACCTGAGCCTAATATCTATTCTGACTTCCCATCTCCACCTGAGCCTAATATCTATTCTGACTTCCCATCTCCACCTTGTTGGGTATGTTAACTTCTAGTTAGCAGGAAGTGGACCTGCTGCATTGCGTTAACAGACCTAACAAGGAGTTAACAGACCTAACAAGAAGTTAACAGACCTAACAAGGAGTTAACAGACCTAACAAGGAGTTAACAGACCTAACAAGGAGTTAACAGACCTAACAAGAAGTTAACTAACCTAACAAGAAGTTAACAGACCTAACAAGAAGTTAACAGACCAAACAAGGAGTTAACAGACCTAACAAGGAGTTAACAGACCTAACAAGGAGTTAACAGACCTAACAAGGAGTTAACAGACCTAACAAGAAGTTAACAGACCTAACAAGGAGTTAACAGACCTAACAAGGAGTTAACAGACCTAACAAGAAGTTAACAGACCTAACAAGAAGTTAACAGACCTAACAAGAAGTTAACAGACCTAACAAGGAGTTAACAAACCTAACAAGAAGCAGGGTCTTGGTGACAGAGGAAGAGGTGGTGTTTCCCCACCTGGCTGAGCAGAGTCTTGGTGACAGAGGGATAGGGGTTTTATAGACCATAGCCCTGACATGTCCCTGGGAGAAATATAGAACACAGCTTCAACTCGCCAGGCCTCTAATCAAACAGATGTATCCATTCGTTAGTGCTTTAGTGTGAGGCCTAACCCCATACCCTACTACTATACCGTACTGCTATACCGTACTGCTATACCATACTACTATACCCTACTGCTATACCCTACTGCTATACCCTACTGCTATACCCTACTGCTATACCGTACTACTATACCCTACTGCTATACCCTACTGCTATACCCTACTGCTATACCGTACTGCTATACCGTACTGCTATACCCTACTGCTATACCCTACTGCTATACCCTACTGCTATACCCTACTACTATACCGTACTACTATACCGTACTGCTATACACTAACCCCATACCCTACTGCTATACCCTACTGCTATACTCTACTGCTATACCCTACTGCTATACCCTACTGCTATACCGTACTGCTATACACTAACCCCATACCCTACTACTATACCCTACTGCTATACCCTACTGCTATACCCTACTGCTATACCCTACTGCTATACCCTACTACTCTACCGTACTATTACACCGTACTGCTATACCGTACTGCTATACCCTACTGCTATACCCTACTGCTATACCCTACTGCTATACCCAACTGCTATACCCTACTGCTATACCCTACTGCTATACCCTACTGCTATACCGTACTACTATACCCTACTACTACTATACCATACTACTATACCGTACTGCTATACCGTACTGCTATACCGTACTGCTATACCCTACTGCTATACCCTACTGCTATACCCTACTGCTATACCCTACTGCTATACCCTACTGCTATACCCTACTGCTATACCCTACTGCTATACCATACTACTATACCCTACTGCTATACCCTACTGCTATACCATACTACTATACCCTACTGCTATACCCTACTGCTATACCCTACTGCTATACCCTACTGCTATACCCTACTGCTATACCGTACTACTATACCATACTACTATACTGTACTACTATACCGTACTACTATACCATACTACTATACCGTACTACTATACCATACTGCTATACCGTACTGCTATACCCTACTGCTATACCCTACTGCTATACCCTACTGCTATACCCTACTGCTATACCCTACTGCTATACTGTACTGCTATACCGTACTACTATACCCTACTGCTATACCCTACTGCTATAAGCTACTGCTATACCCTACTGCTATACCCTACTGCTATACCCTACTACTATACCGTACTGCTATACCGTACTACTATACCCTACTGCTATACCCTACTGCTATACCCTACTGCTATACCCTACTACTATACCGTCCTGCTATACCGTACTACTATACCGTACTGCTATTCAGACTGCTCTATTCAGACTGTTGACAGGACAGATATACAACCTAGTTGTTCCTAGAGGAGAGGCTCTTCTACAGTACAGACGGAATAGCTGATACATGTTTAGCGTTAACGGGCATGGTGAGAACAGCAAGTGGTCCTCTGTGTCCCTTCAGCAGACACACAGAGCCTCCCAGCTCCCAGGGCAACACCTCCTTTACAGACGTACTCTCCTCGATCTGCTCAGAGATATAAAGGACCAACACTAGAGACTGTCTGGAAACACAGAGGGTGGATTAAAGAGACGTCTGCAGGGCTAAATGTCTAGACTTCTCATCTGTCTCACAGACACACAGGAATAGGAAGGAGATAAAGATACAGTCACAACTCACTGTGATCTTCAAAGGCCACTACACTTTCTGTTCCACTATTACGATCCTGTCTAGACTAAACTCAGGAGATTACGGTCCTGTCTAGACTAAACTCTGGAGATTACGGTCCTGTCTAGACTAAACTCTGGAGATTAAGGTCCTGTCTAGACTAAACTCTGGAGATTAAGGTCCTGTCTAGACTAAACTCTGGAGATTAAGGTCCTGTCTAGACTATACTCTGGAGATTAAGGTCCTGTCTAGACTAAACTCTGGAGATTACGATCCTGTCTAGACTAAACTCTGGAGATTACGATCCTGTCTAGACTATACTCTGGAGATTAAGGTCCTGTCTAGACTATACTCTGGAGATTAAGGTCCTGTCTAGACTAAACTCTGGAGATTAAGGTCCTGTCTAGACTAAACTCCGGAGATTACGGTCCTGTCTAGACTAAACTCTGGAGATTAAGGTCCTGTCTAGACTAAACTCCGGAGATTACGGTCCTGTCTAGACTAAACTCAGAAGATTATGGTCCTGTCTAGACTATACTCTGGAGATTAAGGTCCTGTCTAGACTAAACTCTGGAGATTAAGGTCCTGTCTAGACTAAACTCTGAAGATTACGATCCTGTCTAGACTAAACGCTGAAGATTACGGTCCTGTCTAGACTAAACTCTGAAGATTACGGTCCTGTCTAGACTAAACGCTGAAAATTACGGTCCTGTCTAGACTAAACTCTGAAGATTACGGTCCTGTCTAGACTAAACTCAGAAGATTACGGTCCTGTCTAGACTAAAATCTGAAGATTACGGTCCTGTCTAGACTAAAATCTGAAGATTACGGTCCTGTCTAGACTAAAATCTGAAGATTACGGTCCTGTCTAGACTAAAATCTGAAGATTACGGTCCTGTCTAGACTAAAATCTGAAGATTACGGTTCTGTCTAGACTAAAATCTGAAGATTACGGTCCTGTCTAGACTAAACTCAGAAGATTACGGTCCTGTCTAGACTAGACTCTGGAGATTACGGTCCTGTCTAGACTAGACTCTGGAGATTACGGTCCTGTCTAGACTAGACTCTGGAGATTACGGTCCTGTCTAGACTAGACTCTGGAGATTACGGTCCTGTCTAGACTAGACTCTGGAGATTACGGTCCTGTCTAGACTAGACTCTGGAGATTACGGTCCTGTCTAGACTAGACTCTGGAGATTACGGTCCTGTCTAGACTAGACTCTGGAGATTATGCTAACTTCCCCTACACATTCTCATAAAATAAATACATTTATCCATATTTTAAACACTGCATAAAATTAGTAACCAGCCTAAATAAGAGAAGTCGAGTCAGATAATGTGTAACCTGCAACAGAAAGCCCGATCCCCTTACTAACTAAGCATGGTGTTGATACGGAGACACGCAGTCAGAAGACTTGTTCTTGGTGAGTGATTAGGACCTGGATTAGCAGGAAGCGTTGCCCTGATCGCTCTAATGGCATT